>NW_027194721.1:0-43942 GCF_032444005.1 Ranitomeya imitator
TTAACCAGTCATCGTTCTCACAACACTGAGGACCAGTCATTCGAAATGACTTCTCCATGCATTTTATGCATTGGTAAAACCACTATGATGAAAAGTGTGATATGTTTTCAGGTATCTCCTATACTAATAGAGCCACATGCTCACCGGTTTGCCACATGATGTAGGCCTATGGACTGAACAAGAAACCACCAAAAATTTTAACCAGTCATCATTCTCACAACACTGAGGACCAGTCATTCGAAATGACTTCTCCATGCATTTTATGCATTGGTAAAAGCACTATGATGAAAAGTGTGATATGTTTTCAGGTATCTCCTATACTAATAGAGCCACATGCTCACCGGTTTGCCACATGATGTAGGCCTATGGACTGAACAAGAAACCACCAAAAATTTTAACTAGTCATCGTTCTCACAACACTGAGGACCAGTCATTCGAAATGACTTCTCCATGCATTTTATGCATTGGTAAAAGCACTATGATGAAAAGTGTGATATGTTTTCAGGTATCTCCTATACTAATAGAGCCACATGCTCACCGGTTTGCCACATGATGTAGGCCTATGGACTGAACAAGAAACCACCAAAAATTTTAACCAGTCATTGTTCTCACAACACTGAGGACCAGTCATTCGAAATGACTTCTCCATGCATTTTATGCATTGGTAAAAGCACTATGATGAAAAGTGTGATATGTTTTCAGGTATCTCCTATACTAATAGAGCCACATGCTCACCGGTTTGCCACATGATGTAGGCCTATGGACTGAACAAGAAACCACCAAAAATTTTAACCAGTCATCGTTCTCACAACACTGAGGACCAGTCATTCGAAATGACTTCATGCATTTTATGCATTGGTAAAAGCACTATGATGAAAAGTGTGATATGTTTTCAGGTATCTCCTATACTAATAGAGCCACATGCTCACCGGTTTGCCACATGATGTAGGCCTATGGACTGAACAAGAAACCACCAAAAATTTTAACCAGTCATCGTTCTCACAACACTGAGGACCAGTCATTCGAAATGACTTCTCCATGCATTTTATGCATTGGTAAAACCACTATGATGAAAAGTGTGATATGTTTTCAGGTATCTCCTATACTAATAGAGCCACATGCTCACCGGTTTGCCACATGATGTAGGCCTATGGACTGAACAAGAAACCACCAAAAATTTTAACCAGTCATCGTTCTCACAACACTGAGGATCAGTCATTCGAAATGACTTCTCCATGCATTTTATGCATTGGTAAAAGCACTATGATGAAAAGTGTGATATGTTTTCAGGTATCTCCTATACTAATAGAGCCACATGCTCACCGGTTTGCCACATGATGTAGGCCTATGGACTGAACAAGAAACCACCAAAAATTTTAACTAGTCATCGTTCTCACAACACTGAGGACCAGTCATTCGAAATGACTTCTCCATGCATTTTATGCATTGGTAAAAGCACTATGATGAAAAGTGTGATATGTTTTCAGGTATCTCCTATACTAATAGAGCCACATGCTCACCGGTTTGCCACATGATGTAGGCCTATGGACTGAACAAGAAACCACCAAAAATTTTAACCAGTCATTGTTCTCACAACACTGAGGACCAGTCATTCGAAATGACTTCTCCATGCATTTTATGCATTGGTAAAAGCACTATGATGAAAAGTGTGATATGTTTTCAGGTATCTCCTATACTAATAGAGCCACATGCTCACCGGTTTGCCACATGATGTAGGCCTATGGACTGAACAAGAAACCACCAAAAATTTTAACCAGTCATCGTTCTCACAACACTGAGGACCAGTCATTCGAAATGACTTCTCCATGCATTTTATGCATTGGTAAAAGCACTATGATGAAAAGTGTGATATGTTTTCAGGTATCTCCTATACTAATAGAGCCACATGCTCACCGGTTTGCCACATGATGTAGGCCTATGGACTGAACAAGAAACCACCAAAAATTTTAACCAGTCATCGTTCTCACAACACTGAGGACCAGTCATTCGAAATGACTTCTCCATGCATTTTATGCATTGGTAAAACCACTATGATGAAAAGTGTGATATGTTTTCAGGTATCTCCTATACTAATAGAGCCACATGCTCACCGGTTTGCCACATGATGTAGGCCTATGGACTGAACAAGAAACCACCAAAAATTTTAACCAGTCATCGTTCTCACAACACTGAGGACCAGTCATTCGAAATGACTTCTCCATGCATTTTATGCATTAGTAAAAGCACTATGATGAAAAGTGTGATATGTTTTCAGGTATCTCCTATACTAATAGAGCCACATGCTCACCGGTTTGCCACATGATGTAGGCCTATGGACTGAACAAGAAACCACCAAAAATTTTAACCAGTCATCGTTCTCACAACACTGAGGACCAGTCATTCAAAATGACTTCTCCATGCATTTTATGCATTGGTAAAAGCACTATGATGAAAAGTGTGATATGTTTTCAGGTATCTCCTATACTAATAGAGCCACATGCTCACCGGTTTGCCACATGATGTAGGCCTATGGACTGAACAAGAAACCACCAAATATTTTAACCAGTCATCGTTCTCACAACACTGAGGACCAGTCATTCGAAATGACTTCTCCATGCATTTTATGCATTGGTAAAACCACTATGATGAAAAGTGTGATATGTTTTCAGGTATCTCCTATACTAATAGAGCCACATGCTCACCGGTTTGCCACATGATGTAGGCCTATGGACTGAACAAGAAACCACCAAAAATTTTAACCAGTCATCGTTCTCACAACACTGAGGACCAGTCATTCGAAATGACTTCTCCATGCATTTTATGCATTGGTAAAAGCACTACGATGAAAAGTGTGATATGTTTTCAGGTATCTCCTATACTAATAGAGCCACATGCTCACCGGTTTGCCACATGATGTAGGCCTATGGACTGAACAAGAAACCACCAAAAATTTTAACTAGCCATCGTTCTCACAACACTGAGGACCAGTCATTCGAAATGACTTCTCCATGCATTTTATGCATTGGTAAAAGCACTATGATGAAAAGTGTGATATGTTTTCAGGTATCTCCTATACTAATAGAGCCACATGCTCACCGGTTTGCCACATGATGTAGGCCTATGGACTGAACAAGAAACCACCAAAAATTTTAACCAGTCATTGTTCTCACAACACTGAGGACCAGTCATTCGAAATGACTTCTCCATGCATTTTATGCATTGGTAAAAGCACTATGATGAAAAGTGTGATATGTTTTCAGGTATCTCCTATACTAATAGAGCCACATGCTCACCGGTTTGCCACATGATGTAGGCCTATGGACTGAACAAGAAACCACCAAAAATTTTAACCAGTCATCGTTCTCACAACACTGAGGACCAGTCATTCGAAATGACTTCTCCATGCATTTTATGCATTGGTAAAAGCACTATGATGAAAAGTGTGATATGTTTTCAGGTATCTCCTATACTAATAGAGCCACATGCTCACCGGTTTGCCACATGATGTAGGCCTATGGACTGAACAAGAAACCACCAAAAATTTTAACCAGTCATCGTTCTCACAACACTGAGGACCAGTCATTCGAAATGACTTCTCCATGCATTTTATGCATTGGTAAAACCACTATGATGAAAAGTGTGATATGTTTTCAGGTATCTCCTATACTAATAGAGCCACATGCTCACCGGTTTGCCACATGATGTAGGCCTATGGACTGAACAAGAAACCACCAAAAATTTTAACCAGTCATCGTTCTCACAACACTGAGGACCAGTCATTCGAAATGACTTCTCCATGCATTTTATGCATTGGTAAAAGCACTATGATGAAAAGTGTGATATGTTTTCAGGTATCTCCTATACTAATAGAGCCACATGCTCACCGGTTTGCCACATGATGTAGGCCTATGGACTGAACAAGAAACCACCAAAAATTTTAACTAGTCATCGTTCTCACAACACTGAGGACCAGTCATTCGAAATGACTTCTCCATGCATTTTATGCATTGGTAAAAGCACTATGATGAAAAGTGTGATATGTTTTCAGGTATCTCCTATACTAATAGAGCCACATGCTCACCGGTTTGCCACATGATGTAGGCCTATGGACTGAACAAGAAACCACCAAAAATTTTAACCAGTCATTGTTCTCACAACACTGAGGACCAGTCATTCGAAATGACTTCTCCATGCATTTTATGCATTGGTAAAAGCACTATGATGAAAAGTGTGATATGTTTTCAGGTATCTCCTATACTAATAGAGCCACATGCTCACCGGTTTGCCACATGATGTAGGCCTATGTACTGAACAAGAAACCACCAAAAATTTTAACCAGTCATCGTTCTCACAACACTGAGGACCAGTCATTCGAAATGACTTCTCCATGCATTTTATGCATTGGTAAAAGCACTATGATGAAAAGTGTGATATGTTTTCAGGTATCTCCTATACTAATAGAGCCACATGCTCACCGGTTTGCCACATGATGTAGGCCTATGGACTGAACAAGAAACCACCAAAAATTTTAACCAGTCATCGTTCTCACAACACTGAGGACCAGTCATTCGAAATGACTTCTCCATGCATTTTATGCATTGGTAAAAGCACTATGATGAAAAGTGTGATATGTTTTCAGGTATCTCCTATACTAATAGAGCCACATGCTCACCGGTTTGCCACATGATGTAGGCCTATGGACTGAACAAGAAACCACCAAAAATTTTAACCAGTCATCGCTCTCACAACACTGAGGACCAGTCATTCGAAATGACTTCTCCATGCATTTTATGCATTGGTAAAAGCACTATGATGAAAAGTGTGATATGTTTTCAGGTATCTCCTATACTAATAGAGCCACATGCTCACCGGTTTGCCACATGATGTAGGCCTATGGACTGAACAAGAAACCACCAAAAATTTTAACCAGTCATCGTTCTCACAACACTGAGGACCAGTCATTCGAAATGACTTCTCCATGCATTTTATGCATTGGTAAAAGCACTATGATGAAAAGTGTGATATGTTTTCAGGTATCTCCTATACTAATAGAGCCACATGCTCACCGGTTTGCCACATGATGTAGGCCTATGGACTGAACAAGAAACCACCAAAAATTTTAACCAGTCATCGTTCTCACAACACTGAGGACCAGTCATTCGAAATGACTTCTTCATGCATTTTATGCATTGGTAAAAGCACTATGATGAAAAGTGTGATATGTTTTCAGGTATCTCCTATACTAATAGAGCCACATGCTCACCGGTTTGCCACATGATGTAGGCCTATGGACTGAACAAGAAACCACCAAAAATTTTAACTAGTCATCGTTCTCACAACACTGAGGACCAGTCATTCGAAATGACTTCTCCATGCATTTTATGCATTGGTAAAAGCACTATGATGAAAAGTGTGATATGTTTTCAGGTATCTCCTATACTAATAGAGCCACATGCTCACCGGTTTGCCACATGATGTAGGCCTATGGACTGAACAAGAAACCACCAAAAATTTTAACCAGTCATTGTTCTCACAACACTGAGGACCAGTCATTCGAAATGACTTCTCCATGCATTTTATGCATTGGTAAAAGCACTATGATGAAAAGTGTGATATGTTTTCAGGTATCTCCTATACTAATAGAGCCACATGCTCACCGGTTTGCCACATGATGTAGGCCTATGGACTGAACAAGAAACCACCAAAAATTTTAACCAGTCATCGTTCTCACAACACTGAGGACCAGTCATTCGAAATGACTTCTTCATGCATTTTATGCATTGGTAAAAGCACTATGATGAAAAGTGTGATATGTTTTCAGGTATCTCCTATACTAATAGAGCCACATGCTCACCGGTTTGCCACATGATGTAGGCCTATGGACTGAACAAGAAACCACCAAAAATTTTAACCAGTCATCGTTCTCACAACACTGAGGACCAGTCATTCGAAATGACTTCTCCATGCATTTTATGCATTGGTAAAAGCACTATGATGAAAAGTGTGACATGTTTTCAGGTATCTCCTATACTAATAGAGCCACATGCTCACCGGTTTGCCACATGATGTAGGCCTATGGACTGAACAAGAAACCACCAAAAATTTTAACCAGTCATCGTTCTCACAACACTGAGGACCAGTCATTCGAAATGACTTCTCCATGCATTTTATGCATTGGTAAAAGCACTATGATGAAAAGTGTGATATGTTTTCAGGTATCGCCTATACTAATAGAGCCACATGCTCACCGGTTTGCCACATGATGTAGGCCTATGGACTGAACAAGAAACCACCAAAAATTTTAACCAGTCATCGTTCTCACAACACTGAGGACCAGTCATTCGAAATGACTTCTCCATGCATTTTATGCATTGGTAAAAGCACTATGATGAAAAGTGTGATATGTTTTCAGGTATCTCCTATACTAATAGAGCCACATGCTCACCGGTTTGCTACATGATGTAGGCCTATGGACTGAACAAGAAAACAACAAAAATTTTAACCAGTCATCGTTCTCACAACACTGAGGACCAGTCATTCGAAATGACTTCTCCATGCATTTTATGCATTGGTAAAAGCACTATGATGAAAAGTGTGATATGTTTTCAGGTATCTCCTATACTAATAGAGCCACATGCTCACCGGTTTGCCACATGATGTAGGCCTATGGACTGAACAAGAAACCACCAAAAATTTTAACCAGTCATCGTTCTCACAACACTGAGGACCAGTCATTCGAAATGACTTCTCCATGCATTTTATGCATTGGTAAAAGCACTATGATGAAAAGTGTGATATGTTTTCAGGTATCTCCTATACTAATAGAGCCACATGCTCACCGGTTTGCCACATGATGTAGGCCTATGGACTGAACAAGAAACCACCAAAAATTTTAACCAGTCATCGTTCTCACAACACTGAGGACCAGTCATTCGAAATCACTTCTCCATGCATTTTATGCATTGGTAAATGCACTATGATGAAAAGTGTGATATGTTTTCAGGTATCTCCTATACTAATAGAGCCACATGCTCACCGGTTTGCCACATGATGTAGGCCTATGGACTGAACAAGAAACCACCAAAAATTTTAACCAGTTATCGTTCTCACAACACTGAGGACCAGTCATTCGAAATGACTTCTCCATGCATTTTATGCATTGGTAAAAGCACTATGATGAAAAGTGTGATATGTTTTCAGGTATCTCCTATACTAATAGAGCCACATGCTCACCGGTTTGCCACATGATGTAGGCCTATGGACTGAACAAGAAACCACCAAAAATTTTAACCAGTCATTGTTCTCACAACACTGAGGACCAGTCATTCGAAATGACTTCTCCATGCATTTTATGCATTGGTAAAAGCACTATGATGAAAAGTGTGATATGTTTTCAGGTATCTCCTATACTAATAGAGCCACATGCTCACCGGTTTGCCACATGATGTAGGCCTATGGACTGAACAAGAAACCACCAAAAATTTTAACCAGTCATCGTTCTCACAACACTGAGGACCAGTCATTCGAAATGACTTCTCCATGCATTTTATGCATTGGTAAAAGCACTATGATGAAAAGTGTGATATGTTTTCAGGTATCTCCTATACTAATAGAGCCACATGCTCACCGGTTTGCCACATGATGTAGGCCTATGGACTGAACAAGAAACCACCAAAAATTTTAACCAGTCATCGTTCTCACAACACTGAGGACCAGTCATTCGAAATGACTTCTCCATGCATTTTATGCATTGGTAAAAGCACTATGATGAAAAGTGTGATATGTTTTCAGGTATCTCCTATACTAATAGAGCCACATGCTCACCGGTTTGCCACATGATGTAGGCCTATGGACTGAACAAGAAACCACCAAAAATTTTAACCAGTCATCGTTCTCACAACACTGAGGACCAGTCATTCGAAATGACTTCTCCATGCATTTTATGCATTGGTAAAAGCACTATGATGAAAAGTGTGATATGTTTTCAGGTATCTCCTATACTAATAGAGCCACATGCTCACCGGTTTGCCACATGATGTAGGCCTATGGACTGAACAAGAAACCACCAAAAATTTTAACCAGTCATCGTTCTCACAACACTGAGGACCAGTCATTCGAAATGACTTCTCCGTGCATTTTATGCATTGGTAAAAGCACTATGATGAAAAGTGTGATATGTTTTCAGGTATCTCCTATACTAATAGAGCCACATGCTCACCGGTTTGCCACATGATGTAGGCCTATGGACTGAACAAGAAACCACCAAAAATTTTAACTAGTCATCGTTCTCACAACACTGAGGACCAGTCATTCGAAATGACTTCTCCATGCATTTTATGCATTGGTAAAAGCACTATGATGAAAAGTGTGATATGTTTTCAGGTATCTCCTATACTAACAGAGCCACATGCTCACCGGTTTGCCACATGATGTAGGCCTATGGACTGAACAAGAAACCACCAAAAATTTTAACCAGTCATCGTTCTCACAACACTGAGGACCAGTCATTCGAAATGACTTCTCCATGCATTTTATGCATTGGTAAAAGCACTATGATGAAAAGTGTGATATGTTTTCAGGTATCTCCTATACTAATAGAGCCACATGCTCACCGGTTTGCCACATGATGTAGGCCTATGGACTGAACAAGAAACCACCAAAAATTTTAACCAGTCATCGTTCTCACAACACTGAGGACCAGTCATTCGAAATGACTTCTCCATGCATTTTATGCATTGGTAAAAGCACTATGATGAAAAGTGTGATATGTTTTCAGGTATCTCCTATACTAATAGAGCCACATGCTCACCGGTTTGCCACATGATGTAGGCCTATGGACTGAACAAGAAACCACCAAAAATTTTAACCAGTCATCGTTCTCACAACACTGAGGACCAGTCATTCGAAATGACTTCTCCATGCATTTTATGCATTGGTAAAAGCACTATGATGAAAAGTGTGATATGTTTTCAGGTATCTCCTATACTAATAGAGCCACATGCTCACCGGTTTGCCACATGATGTAGGCCTATGGACTGAACAAGAAACCACCAAAAATTTTAACCAGTCATCGTTCTCACAACACTGAGGACCAGTCATTCGAAATGACTTCTCCATGCATTTTATGCATTGGTAAAAGCACTATGATGAAAAGTGTGATATGTTTTCAGGTATCTCCTATACTAATAGAGCCACATGCTCACCGGTTTGCCACATGATGTAGGCCTATGGACTGAACAAGAAACCACCAAAAATTTTAACCAGTCATCGTTCTCACAACACTGAGGACCAGTCATCCGAAATGACTTCTCCATGCATTTTATGCATTGGTAAAAGCACTATGATGAAAAGTGTAATATGTTTTCAGGTATCTCCTATACTAATAGAGCCACATGCTCACCGGTTTGCCACATGATGTAGGCCTATGGACTGAACAAGAAACCACCAAAAATTTTAACCAGTCATCGTTCTCACAACACTGAGGACCAGTCATCCGAAATGACTTCTCCATGCATTTTATGCATTGGTAAAAGCACTATGATGAAAAGTGTGATATGTTTTCAGGTATTTCCTATACTAATAGAGCCACATGCTCACCGGTTTGCCACATGATGTAGGCCTATGGACTGAACAAGAAACCACCAAAAATTTTAACCAGTCATCGTTCTCACAACACTGAGGACCAGTCATTCGAAATGACTTCTCCATGCATTTTGTGCATTGGTAAAAGCACTATGATGAAAAGTGTGATATGTTTTCAGGTATCTCCTATACTAATAGAGCCACATGCTCACCGGTTTGCCACATGCTGTAGGCCTATGGACTGAACAAGAAACCACCAAAAATTTTAACCAGTCATCGTTCTCACAACACTGAGGACCAGTCATTCGAAATGACTTCTCCATGCATTTTATGCATTGGTAAAAGCACTATGATGAAAAGTGTGATATGTTTTCAGGTATCTCCTATACTAATAGAGCCACATGCTCACCGGTTTGCCACATGATGTAGGCCTATAGACTGAACAAGAAACCACCAAAAATTTTAACCAGTCATCGTTCTCACAACACTGAGGACCAGTCATTCGAAATGACTTCTCCATGCATTTTATGCATTGGTAAAAGCACTATGATGAAAAGTGTGATATGTTTTCAGGTATCTCCTATACTAATAGAGCCACATGCTCACCGGTTTGCCACATGATGTAGGCCTATGGACTGAACAAGAAACCACCAAAAATTTTAACCAGTCATCGTTCTCACAACACTGAGGACCAGTCATTCGAAATGACTTCTCCATGCATTTTATGCATTGGTAAAAGCACTATGATGAAAAGTGTGATATGTTTTCAGGTATCTCCTATACTAATAGAGCCACATGCTCACCGGTTTGCCACATGATGTAGGCCTATGGACTGAACAAGAAACCACCAAAAATTTTAACCAGTCATCGTTCTCACAACACTGAGGACCAGTCATTCGAAATGACCTCTCCATGCATTTTATGCATTGGTAAAAGCACTATGATGAAAAGTGTGATATGTTTTCAGGTATCTCCTATTCTAATAGAGCCACATGCTCACTGGTTTGCCACATGATGAAGGCCTATGGACTGAACAAGAAACCACCAAAAATTTTAACCAGTCATCGTTCTCACAACACTGAGGACCAGTCATTCGAAATGACCTCTCCATGCATTTTATGCATTGGTAAAAGCACTATGATGAAAAGTGTGATATGTTTTCAGGTATTTCCTATACTAATAGAGCCACATGCTCACCGGTTTGCCACATAATGTAGGCCTATGGACTGAACAAGAAACCACCAAAAATTTTAACCAGTCATCGTTCTCACAACACTGAGGACCAGTCATTCGAAATGACTTCTCCATGCATTTTATGCATTGGTAAAAGCACTATGATGAAAAGTGTGATATGTTTTCAGGTATCTCCTATACTAATAGAGCCACATGCTCACCGGTTTGCCACATGATGTAGGCCTATGGACTGAACAAGAAACCACCAAAAATTTTAACCAGTCATCGTTCTCACAACACTGAGGACCAGTCATTCGAAATGACTTCTCCATGCATTTTATGCATTGGTAAAAGCACTATGATGAAAAGTGTGATATGTTTTCAGGTATCTCCTATACTAATAGAGCCACATGCTCACCAGTTTGCCACATGATGTAGGCCTATGGACTGAACAAGAAACCACCAAAAATTTTAACCAGTCATTGTTCTCACAACACTGAGGACCAGTCATTCGAAATGACTTCTCCATGCATTTTATGCATTGGTAAAAGCACTATGATGAAAAGTGTGATATGTTTTCAGGTATCTCCTATACTAATAGAGCCACATGCTCACCGGTTTGCCACATGATGTAGGCCTATAGACTGAACAAGAAACCACCAAAAATTTTAACCAGTCATCGTTCTCACAACACTGAGGACCAGTCATTCGAAATGACTTCTCCATGCATTTTATGCATTGGTAAAAGCACTATGATGAAAAGTGTGATATGTTTTCAGGTATCTCCTATACTAATAGAGCCACATGCTCACCGGTTTGCCACATGATGTAGGCCTATGGACTGAACAAGAAACCACCAAAAATTTTAACCAGTCATCGTTCTCACAACACTGAGGACCAGTCATTCGAAATGACTTCTCCATGCATTTTATGCATTGGTAAAAGCACTATGATGAAAAGTGTGATATGTTTTCAGGTATCTCCTATACTAATAGAGCCACATGCTCACCGGTTTGCCACATGATGTAGGCCTATGGACTGAACAAGAAACCACCAAAAATTTTAACCAGTCATCCTTCTCACAACGCTGAGGACCAGTCATTCGAAATGACTTCTCCATGCATTTTATGCATTGGTAAAAGCACTATGATGAAAAGTGTGATATGTTTTCAGGTATCTCCTATACTAATAGAGCCACATGCTCACCGGTTTGCCACATGATGTAGGCCTATGGACTGAACAAGAAACCACCAAAAATTTTAACCAGTCATCGTTCTCACAACACTGAGGACCAGTCATTCGAAATGACTTCTCCATGCATTTTATGCATTGGTAAAAGCACTATGATGAAAAGTGTGATATGTTTTCAGGTATCTCCTATACTAATAGAGCCACATGCTCACCGGTTTGCCACATGATGTAGGCCTATGGACTGAACAAGAAACCACCAAAAATTTTAACCAGTCATCGTTCTCACAACGCTGAGGACCAGTCATTCGAAATGACTTCTCCATGCATTTTATGCATTGGTAAAAGCACTATGATGAAAAGTGTGATATGTTTTCAGGTATCTCCTATACTAAAAGAGCCACATGCTCACCGGTTTGCCACATGATGTAGGCCTATGGACTGAACAAGAAACCACCAAAAATTTTAACCAGTCATCGTTCTCACAACACTGAGGACCAGTCATTCGAAATGACTTCTCCATGCATTTTATGCATTGGTAAAAGCACTATGATGAAAAGTGTGATATGTTTTCAGGTATCTCCTATACTAATAGAGCCACATGCTCACCGGTTTGCCACATGATGTAGGCCTATGGACTGAACAAGAAACCACCAAAAATTTTAACCAGTCATCGTTCTCACAACACTGAGGACCAGTCATTCGAAATGACTTCTCCATGCATTTTATGCATTGGTAAAAGCACTATGATGAAAAGTGTGATATGTTTTCAGGTATCTCCTATACTAATAGAGCCACATGCTCACCGGTTTGCCACATGATGTAGGCCTATGGACTGAACAAGAAACCACCAAAAATTTTAACCAGTCATCGTTCTCACAACACTGAGGACCAGTCATTCGAAATGACTTCTCCATGCATTTTATGCATTGGTAAAAGCACTATGATGAAAAGTGTGATATGTTGTCAGGTATCTCCTATACTAATAGAGCCACATGCTCACCGGTTTGCCACATGATGTAGGCCTATGGACTGAACAAGAAACCACCAAAAATTTTAACCAGTCATCGTTCTTACAACACTGAGGACCAGTCATTCGAAATGACTTCTCCATGCATTTTATGCATTGGTAAAAGCACTACGATGAAAAGTGTGATATGTTTTCAGGTATCTCCTATACTAATAGAGCCACATGCTCACCGGTTTGCCACATGATGTAGGCCTATGGACTGAACAAGAAACCACCAAAAATTTTAACCAGTCATCGTTCTCACAACGCTGAGGACCAGTCATTCGAAATGACTTCTCCATGCATTTTATGCATTGGTAAAAGCACTATGATGAAAAGTGTGATATGTTTTCAGGTATCTCCTATACTAATAGAGCCACATGCTCACCGGTTTGCCACATGATGTAGGCCTATGGACTGAACAAGAAACCACCAAAAATTTTAACCAGTCATCGTTCTCACAACACTGAGGACCAGTCATTCGAAATGACTTCTCCATGCATTTTATGCATTGGTAAAAGCACTATGATGAAAAGTGTGATATGTTTTCAGGTATCTCCTATACTAATAGAGCCACATGCTCACCGGTTTGCCACATGATGTAGGCCTATGGACTGAACAAGAAACCACCAAAAATTTTAACCAGTCATCGTTCTCACAACACTGAGGACCAGTCATTCGAAATGACTTCTCCATGCATTTTATGCATTGGTAAAAGCACTATGATGAAAAGTGTGATATGTTTTCAGGTATCTCCTATACTAATAGCGCCACATGCTCACCGGTTTGCCACATGATGTAGGCCTATGGACTGAACAAGAAACCACCAAAAATTTTAACCAGTCATCGTTCTCACAACACTGAGGACCAGTCATTCGAAATGACTTCTCCATGCATTTTATGCATTGGTAAAAGCACTATGATGAAAAGTGTGATATGTTTTCAGGTATCTCCTATACTAATAGAGCCACATGCTCACCGGTTTGCCACATGATGTAGGCCTATGGACTGAACAAGAAACCACCAAAAATTTTAACCAGTCATCGTTCTCACAACACTGAGGACCAGTCATTCGAAATGACTTCTCCATGCATTTTATGCATTGGTAAAAGCACTATGATGAAAAGTGTGATATGTTTTCAGGTATCTCCTATACTAATAGAGCCACATGCTCACCGGTTTGCCACATGATGTAGGCCTATGGACTGAACAAGAAACCACCAAAAATTTTAACCAGTCATCGTTCTCACAACACTGAGGACCAGTCATTCTAAATGACTTCTCCATGCATTTTATGCATTGGTAAAAGCACTATGATGAAAAGTGTGATATGTTTTCAGGTATCTCCTATACTAATAGAGCCACATGCTCACCGTTTGCCACATGATGTAGGCCTATGGACTGAACAAGAAACCACCAAAAATTTTAACCAGTCATCGTTCTCACAACACTGAGGACCAGTCATTCGAAATGACTTCTCCATGCATTTTATGCATTGGTAAAAGCACTATGATGAAAAGTGTGATATGTTTTCAGGTATCTCCTATACTAATAGCGCCACATGCTCACCGGTTTGCCACATGATGTAGGCCTATGGACTGAACAAGAAACCACCAAAAATTTTAACCAGTCATCGTTCTCACAACACTGAGGACCAGTCATTCGAAATGACATCTCCATGCATTTTATGCATTGGTAAAAGCACTATGATGAAAAGTGTGATATGTTTTCAGGTATCTCCTATACTAATAGAGCCACATGCTCACCGGTTTGCCACATGATGTAGGCCTATGGACTGAACAAGAAACCACCAAAAATTTTAACCAGTCATCGTTCTCACAACACTGAGGACCAGTCATTCGAAATGACTTCTCCATGCATTTTATGCATTGGTAAAAGCACTATGATGAAAAGTGTGATATGTTTTCAGGTATCTCCTATACTAATAGAGCCACATGCTCACCGGTTTGCCACATGATGTAGGCCTATGGACTGAACAAGAAACCACCAAAAATTTTAACCAGTCATCGTTCTCACAACACTGAGGACCAGTCATTCGAAATGACTTCTCCATGCATTTTATGCATTGGTAAAAGCACTATGATGAAAAGTGTGATATGTTTTCAGGTATCTCCTATACTAATAGAGCCACATGCTCACCGGTTTGCCACATGATGTGGGCCTATGGACTGAACAAGAAACCACCAAAAATTTTAACCAGTCATCGTTCTCACAACACTGAGGACCAGTCATTCGAAATGACTTCTCCATGCATTTTATGCATTGGTAAAAGCACTATGATGAAAAGTGTGATATGTTTTCAGGTATCTCCTATACTAATAGAGCCACATGCTCACCGGTTTGCCACATGATGTAGGCCTATGGACTGAACAAGAAACCACCAAAAATTTTAACCAGTCATCGTTCTCACAACACTGAGGACCAGTCATTCGAAATGACTTCTCCATGCATTTTATGCATTGGTAAAACCACTATGATGAAAAGTGTGATATGTTTTCAGGTATCTCCTATACTAATAGAGCCACATGCTCACCGGTTTGCCACATGATGTAGGCCTATGGACTGAACAAGAAACCACCAAAAATTTTAACCAGTCATCGTTCTCACAACACTGAGGACCAGTCATTCGAAATGACTTCTCCATGCATTTTATGCATTAGTAAAAGCACTATGATGAAAAGTGTGATATGTTTTCAGGTATCTCCTATACTAATAGAGCCACATGCTCACCGGTTTGCCACATGATGTAGGCCTATGGACTGAACAAGAAACCACCAAAAATTTTAACCAGTCATCCTTCTCACAACACTGAGGACCAGTCATTCGAAATGACTTCTCCATGCATTTTATGCATTGGTAAAAGCACTATGATGAAAAGTGTGATATGTTTTCAGGTATCTCCTATACTAATAGAGCCACATGCTCACCGGTTTGCCACATGATGTAGGCCTATGGACTGAACAAGAAACCACCAAAAATTGTAACCAGTCATCGTTCTCACAACACTGAGGACCAGTCATTCGAAATGACTTCTCCATGCATTTTATGCATTGGTAAAAGCACTATGATGAAAAGTGTGATATGTTTTCAGGTATCTCCTATACTAATAGAGCCACATGCTCACCGGTTTGCCACATGATGTAGGCCTATGGACTGAACAAGAAACCACCAAAAATTTTAACCAGTCATCGCTCTCACAACACTGAGGACCAGTCATTCGAAATGACTTCTCCATGCATTTTATGCATTGCTAAAAGCACTATGATGAAAAGTGTGATATGTTTTCAGGTATCTCCTATACTAATAGAGCCACATGCTCACCGGTTTGCCACATGATGTAGGCCTATGGACTGAACAAGAAACCACCAAAAATTTTAACCAGTCATCGTTCTCACAACACTGAGGACCAGTCATTCGAAATGACTTCTCCATGCATTTTATGCATTGGTAAAACCACTATGATGAAAAGTGTGATATGTTTTCAGGTATCTCCTATACTAATAGAGCCACATGCTCACCGGTTTGCCACATGATGTAGGCCTATGGACTGAACAAGAAACCACCAAAAATTTTAACCAGTCATCGTTCTCACAACACTGAGGACCAGTCATTCGAAATGACTTCTCCATGCATTTTATGCATTAGTAAAAGCACTATGATGAAAAGTGTGATATGTTTTCAGGTATCTCCTATACTAATAGAGCCACATGCTCACCGGTTTGCCACATGATGTAGGCCTATGGACTGAACAAGAAACCACCAAAAATTTTAACCAGTCATCCTTCTCACAACACTGAGGACCAGTCATTCGAAATGACTTCTCCATGCATTTTATGCATTGGTAAAAGCACTATGATGAAAAGTGTGATATGTTTTCAGGTATCTCCTATACTAATAGAGCCACATGCTCACCGGTTTGCCACATGATGTAGGCCTATGGACTGAACAAGAAACCACCAAAAATTTTAACCAGTCATCGTTCTCACAACACTGAGGACCAGTCATTCGAAATGACTTCTCCATGCATTTTATGCATTGGTAAAAGCACTATGATGAAAAGTGTGATATGTTTTCAGGTATCTCCTATACTAATAGAGCCACATGCTCACCGGTTTGCCACATGATGTAGGCCTATGGACTGAACAAGAAACCACCAAAAATTTTAACCAGTCATCGCTCTCACAACACTGAGGACCAGTCATTCGAAATGACTTCTCCATGCATTTTATGCATTGCTAAAAGCACTATGATGAAAAGTGTGATATGTTTTCAGGTATCTCCTATACTAATAGAGCCACATGCTCACCGGTTTGCCACATGATGTAGGCCTATGGACTGAACAAGAAACCACCAAAAATTTTAACCAGTCATCGTTCTCACAACACTGAGGACCAGTCATTCGAAATGACTTCTCCATGCATTTTATGCAATGGTAAAAGCACTATGATGAAAAGTGTGATATGTTTTCAGGTATCTCCTATACTAATAGAGCCACATGCTCACCGGTTTGCCACATGATGTAGGCCTATGGACTGAACAAGAAACCACCAAAAATTTTAACCAGTCATCGTTCTCACAACACTGAGGACCAGTCATTCGAAATGACTTCTCCATGCATTTTATGCATTGGTAAAAGCACTATGATGAAAAGTGTGATATGTTTTCTGGTATCTCCTATACTAATAGAGCCACATGCTCACCGGTTTGCCACATGATGTAGGCCTATGGACTGAACAAGAAACCACCAAAAATTTTAACCAGTCATCGTTCTCACAACACTGAGGACCAGTCATTCGAAATGACTTCTCCATGCATTTTATGCATTGGTAAAAGCACTATGATGAAAAGTGTGATATGTTTTCAGGTATCTCCTATACTAATAGAGCCACATGCTCACCGGTTTGCCACATGATGTAGGCCTATGGACTGAACAAGAAACCACCAAAAATTTTAACCAGTCATCGTTCTCACAACACTGAGGACCAGTCATTCGAAATGACTTCTCCATGCATTTTATGCATTGGTAAAAGCACTATGATGAAAAGTGTGATATGTTTTCAGGTATCTCCTATACTAATAGAGCCACATGCTCACCGGTTTGCCACATGATGTGGGCCTATGGACTGAACAAGAAACCACCAAAAATTTTAACCAGTCATCGTTCTCACAACACTGAGGACCAGTCATTCGAAATGACTTCTCCATGCATTTTATGCATTGGTAAAAGCACTATGATGAAAAGTGTGATATGTTTTCAGGTATCTCCTATACTAATAGAGCCACATGCTCACCGGTTTGCCACATGATGTAGGCCTATGGACTGAACAAGAAACCACCAAAAATTTTAACCAGTCATCGTTCTCACAACACTGAGGACCAGTCATTCGAAATGACTTCTCCATGCATTTTATGCATTGGTAAAACCACTATGATGAAAAGTGTGATATGTTTTCAGGTATCTCCTATACTAATAGAGCCACATGCTCACCGGTTTGCCACATGATGTAGGCCTATGGACTGAACAAGAAACCACCAAAAATTTTAACCAGTCATCGTTCTCACAACACTGAGGACCAGTCATTCGAAATGACTTCTCCATGCATTTTATGCATTAGTAAAAGCACTATGATGAAAAGTGTGATATGTTTTCAGGTATCTCCTATACTAATAGAGCCACATGCTCACCGGTTTGCCACATGATGTAGGCCTATGGACTGAACAAGAAACCACCAAAAATTTTAACCAGTCATCCTTCTCACAACACTGAGGACCAGTCATTCGAAATGACTTCTCCATGCATTTTATGCATTGGTAAAAGCACTATGATGAAAAGTGTGATATGTTTTCAGGTATCTCCTATACTAATAGAGCCACATGCTCACCGGTTTGCCACATGATGTAGGCCTATGGACTGAACAAGAAACCACCAAAAATTTTAACCAGTCATCGTTCTCACAACACTGAGGACCAGTCATTCGAAATGACTTCTCCATGCATTTTATGCATTGGTAAAAGCACTATGATGAAAAGTGTGATATGTTTTCAGGTATCTCCTATACTAATAGAGCCACATGCTCACCGGTTTGCCACATGATGTAGGCCTATGGACTGAACAAGAAACCACCAAAAATTTTAACCAGTCATCGCTCTCACAACACTGAGGACCAGTCATTCGAAATGACTTCTCCATGCATTTTATGCATTGCTAAAAGCACTATGATGAAAAGTGTGATATGTTTTCAGGTATCTCCTATACTAATAGAGCCACATGCTCACCGGTTTGCCACATGATGTAGGCCTATGGACTGAACAAGAAACCACCAAAAATTTTAACCAGTCATCGTTCTCACAACACTGAGGACCAGTCATTCGAAATGACTTCTCCATGCATTTTATGCAATGGTAAAAGCACTATGATGAAAAGTGTGATATGTTTTCAGGTATCTCCTATACTAATAGAGCCACATGCTCACCGGTTTGCCACATGATGTAGGCCTATGGACTGAACAAGAAACCACCAAAAATTTTCACCAGTCATCGTTCTCACAACACTGAGGACCAGTCATTCGAAATGACTTCTCCATGCATTTTATGCATTGGTAAAAGCACTATGATGAAAAGTGTGATATGTTTTCAGGTATCTCCTATACTAATAGAGCCACATGCTCACCGGTTTGCCACATGATGTAGGCCTATGGACTGAACAAGAAACCACCAAAAATTTTAACCAGTCATCGTTCTCACAACACTGAGGACCAGTCATTCGAAATGACTTCTCCATGCATTTTATGCATTGGTAAAACCACTATGATGAAAAGTGTGATATGTTTTCAGGTATCTCCTATACTAATAGAGCCACATGCTCACCGGTTTGCCACATGATGTAGGCCTATGGACTGAACAAGAAACCACCAAAAATTTTAACCAGTCATCGTTCTCACAACACTGAGGACCAGTCATTCGAAATGACTTCTCCATGCATTTTATGCATTAGTAAAAGCACTATGATGAAAAGTGTGATATGTTTTCAGGTATCTCCTATACTAATAGAGCCACATGCTCACCGGTTTGCCACATGATGTAGGCCTATGGACTGAACAAGAAACCACCAAAAATTTTAACCAGTCATCCTTCTCACAACACTGAGGACCAGTCATTCGAAATGACTTCTCCATGCATTTTATGCATTGGTAAAAGCACTATGATGAAAAGTGTGATATGTTTTCAGGTATCTCCTATACTAATAGAGCCACATGCTCACCGGTTTGCCACATGATGTAGGCCTATGGACTGAACAAGAAACCACCAAAAATTTTAACCAGTCATCGTTCTCACAACACTGAGGACCAGTCATTCGAAATGACTTCTCCATGCATTTTATGCATTGGTAAAAGCACTATGATGAAAAGTGTGATATGTTTTCAGGTATCTCCTATACTAATAGAGCCACATGCTCACCGGTTTGCCACATGATGTAGGCCTATGGACTGAACAAGAAACCACCAAAAATTTTAACCAGTCATCGCTCTCACAACACTGAGGACCAGTCATTCGAAATGACTTCTCCATGCATTTTATGCATTGCTAAAAGCACTATGATGAAAAGTGTGATATGTTTTCAGGTATCTCCTATACTAATAGAGCCACATGCTCACCGGTTTGCCACATGATGTAGGCCTATGGACTGAACAAGAAACCACCAAAAATTTTAACCAGTCATCGTTCTCACAACACTGAGGACCAGTCATTCGAAATGACTTCTCCATGCATTTTATGCAATGGTAAAAGCACTATGATGAAAAGTGTGATATGTTTTCAGGTATCTCCTATACTAATAGAGCCACATGCTCACCGGTTTGCCACATGATGTAGGCCTATGGACTGAACAAGAAACCACCAAAAATTTTAACCAGTCATCGTTCTCACAACACTGAGGACCAGTCATTCGAAATGACTTCTCCATGCATTTTATGCATTGGTAAAAGCACTATGATGAAAAGTGTGATATGTTTTCTGGTATCTCCTATACTAATAGAGCCACATGCTCACCGGTTTGCCACATGATGTAGGCCTATGGACTGAACAAGAAACCACCAAAAATTTTAACCAGTCATCGTTCTCACAACACTGAGGACCAGCCATTCGAAATGACTTCTCCATGCATTTTATGCATTGGTAAAAGCACTATGATGAAAAGTGTGATATGTTTTCAGGTATCTCCTATACTAATAGAGCCACATGCTCACCGGTTTGCCACATGATGTAGGCCTATGGACTGAACAAGAAACCACCAAAAATTTTAACCAGTCATCGTTCTCACAACACTGAGGACCAGTCATTCGAAATGACTTCTCCATGCATTTTATGCATTGGTAAAAGCACTATGATGAAAAGTGTGATATGTTTTCAGGTATCTCCTATACTAATAGAGCCACATGCTCACCGGTTTGCCACATGATGTAGGCCTATGGACTGAACAAGAAACCACCAAAAATTTTAACCAGTCATTGTTCTCACAACACTGAGGACCAGTCATTCGAAATGACTTCTCCATGCATTTTATGCATTGGTAAAAGCACTATGATGAAAAGTGTGATATGTTTTCAGGTATCTCCTACACTAATAGAGCCACATGCTCACCGGTTTGCCACATGATGTAGGCCTATAGACTGAACAAGAAACCACCAAAAATTTTAACCAGTCATCGTTCTCACAACACTGAGGACCAGTCATTCGAAATGACTTCTCCATGCATTTTATGCATTGGTAAAAGCACTATGATGAAAAGTGTGATATGTTTTCAGGTATCTCCTATACTAATAGAGCCACATGCTCACCGGTTTGCCACATGATGTAGGCCTATGGACTGAACAAGAAACCACCAAAAATTTTAACCAGTCATCGTTCTCACAACACTGAGGACCAGTCATTCGAAATGACTTCTCCATGCATTTTATGCATTGGTAAAAGCACTATGATGAAAAGTGTGATATGTTTTCAGGTATCTCCTATACTAATAGAGCCACATGCTCACCGGTTTGCCACATGATGTAGGCCTATGGACTGAACAAGAAACCACCAAAAATTTTAACCAGTCATCGTTCTCACAACACTGAGGACCAGTCATTCGAAATGACTTCTCCATGCATTTTATGCATTGGTAAAAGCACTATGATGAAAAGTGTGATATGTTTTCAGGTATCTCCTATACTAATAGAGCCACATGCTCACCGGTTTGCCACATGATGTAGGCCTATGGACTGAACAAGAAACCACCAAAAATTTTAACCAGTCATTGTTCTCACAACACTGAGGACCAGTCATTCGAAATGACTTCTCCATGCATTTTATGCATTGGTAAAAAGCACTATGATGAAAAGTGTGATATGTTTTCAGGTATCTCCTATACTAATAGAGCCACATGCTCACCGGTTTGCCACATGATGTAGGCCTATAGACTGAACAAGAAACCACCAAAAATTTTAACCAGTCATCGTTCTCACAACACTGAGGACCAGTCATTCGAAATGACTTCTCCATGCATTTTATGCATTGGTAAAAGCACTATGATGAAAAGTGTGATATGTTTTCAGGTATCTCCTATACTAATAGAGCCACATGCTCACCGGTTTGCCACATGATGTAGGCCTATGGACTGAACAAGAAACCACCAAAAATTTTAACCAGTCATCGTTCTCACAACACTGAGGACCAGTCATTCGAAATGACTTCTCCATGCATTTTATGCATTGGTAAAAGCACTATGATGAAAAGTGTGATGTTTTCAGGTATCTCCTATACTAATAGAGCCACATGCTCACAGGTTTGCCACATGATGTAGGCCTGTGGACTGAACAAGAAACCACCAAAAATTTTAACCAGTCATCGTTCTCACAACACTGAGGACCAGTCATTCGAAATGACTTCTCCATGCATTTTATGCATTGGTAAAAGCACTATGATGAAAAGTGTGATATGTTTTCAGGTATCTCCTATACTAATAGAGCCACATGCTCACCGGTTTGCCACATGATGTAGGCCTATGGACTGAACAAGAAACCACCAAAAATTTTAACCAGTCATCGTTCTCACAACACTGAGGACCAGTCATTCGAAATGACTTCTCCATGCATTTTATGCATTGGTAAAAGCACTATGATGAAAAGTGTGATATGTTTTCAGGTATCTCCTATACTAATAGAGCCACATGCTCACCGGTTTGCCACATGATGTAGGCCTATGGACTGAACAAGAAACCACCAAAAATTTTAACCAGTCATCGTTCTCACAACACTGAGGACCAGTCATCCGAAATGACTTCTCCATGCATTTTATGCATTGGTAAAAGCACTATGATGAAAAGTTTAATATGTTTTCAGGTATCTCCTATACTAATAGAGCCACATGCTCACCGGTTTGCCACATGATGTAGGCCTATGGACTGAACAAGAAACCACCAAAAATTTTAACCAGTCATCGTTCTCACAACACTGAGGACCAGTCATCCGAAATGACTTCTCTATGCATTTTATGCATTGGTAAAAGCACTATGATGAAAAGTGTGATATGTTTTCAGGTATTTCCTATACTAATAGAGCCACATGCTCACCGGTTTGCCACATGATGTAGGCCTATGGACTGAACAAGAAACCACCAAAAATTTTAACCAGTCATCGTTCTCACAACACTGAGGACCAGTCATTCGAAATGACTTCTCCATGCATTTTGTGCATTGGTAAAAGCACTATGATGAAAAGTGTGATATGTTTTCAGGTATCTCCTATACTAATAGAGCCACATGCTCACCGGCTTGCCACATGCTGTAGGCCTATGGACTGAACATGAAACCACCAAAAATTTTAACCAGTCATCGTTCTCACAACACTGAGGACCAGTCATTCGAAATGACTTCTCCATGCATTTTATGCATTGGTAAAAGCACTATGATGAAAAGTGTGATATGTTTTCAGGTATCTCCTATACTAATAGAGCCACATGCTCACCGGTTTGCCACATGATGTAGGCCTATGGACTGAACAAGAAACCACCAAAAATTTTAACCAGTCATCGTTCTCACAACACTGAGGACCAGTCATTCGAAATGACTTCTCCATGCATTTTATGCATTGGTAAAAGCACTATGATGAAAAGTGTGATATGTTTTCAGGTATCTCCTATACTAATAGAGCCACATGCTCACCGGTTTGCCACATGATGTAGGCCTATGGACTGAACAAGAAACCACCAAAAATTATAACCAGTCATCGTTCTCACAACACTGAGGACCAGTCATCCGAAATGACTTCTCCATGCATTTTATGCATTGGTAAAAGCACTATGATGAAAAGTGTGATATGTTTTCAGGTATCTCCTATTCTAATAGAGCCACATGCTCACCGGTTTGCCACATGATGAAGGCCTATGGACTGAACAAGAAACCACCAAAAATTTTAACCAGTCATCGTTCTCACAACACTGAGGACCAGTCATTCGAAATGACCTCTCCATGCATTTTATGCATTGGTAAAAGCACTATGATGAAAAGTGTGATATGTTTTCAGGTATTTCCTATACTAATAGAGCCACATGCTCACCGGTTTGCCACATGATGTAGGCCTATGGACTGAACAAGAAACCACCAAAAATTTTAACCAGTCATCGTTCTCACAACACTGAGGACCAGTCATTCGAAATGACTTCTCCATGCATTTTATGCATTGGTAAAAGCACTATGATGAAAAGTGTGATATGTTTTCAGGTATCTCCTATACTAATAGAGCCACATGCTCACCGGTTTGCCACATGATGTAGGCCTATGGACTGAACAAGAAACCACCAAAAATTTTAACCAGTCATCGTTCTCACAACACTGAGGACCAGTCATTCGAAATGACTTCTTCATGCATTTTATGCATTGGTAAAAGCACTATGATGAAAAGTGTGATATGTTTTCAGGTATCTCCTATACTAATAGAGCCACATGCTCACCGGTTTGCCACATGATGTAGGCCTATGGACTGAACAAGAAACCACCAAAAATTTTAACCAGTCATTGTTCTCACAACACTGAGGACCAGTCATTCGAAATGACTTCTCCATGCATTTTATGCATTGGTAAAAGCACTATGATGAAAAGTGTGATATGTTTTCAGGTATCTCCTATACTAATAGAGCCACATGCTCACCGGTTTGCCACATGATGTAGGCCTATAGACTGAACAAGAAACCACCAAAAATTTTAACCAGTCATCGTTCTCACAACACTGAGGACCAGTCATTCGAAATGACTTCTCCATGCATTTTATGCATTGGTAAAAGCACTATGATGAAAAGTGTGATATGTTTTCAGGTATCTCCTATACTAATAGAGCCACATGCTCACCGGTTTGCCACATGATGTAGGCCTATGGACTGAACAAGAAACCACCAAAAATTTTAACCAGTCATCGTTCTCACAACACTGAGGACCAGTCATTCAAAATGACTTCTCCATGCATTTTATGCATTGGTAAAAGCACTATGATGAAAAGTGTGATATGTTTTCAGGTATCTCCTATACTAATAGAGCCACATGCTCACCGGTTTGCCACATGATGTAGGCCTATGGACTGAACAAGAAACCACCAAAAATTTTAACCAGTCATCGTTCTCACAACGCTGAGGACCAGTCATTCGAAATAACTTCTCCATGCATTTTATGCATTGGTAAAAGCACTATAATGAAAAGTGTGATATGTTTTCAGGTATCTCCTATACTAATAGAGCCACATGCTCACCGGTTTGCCACATGATGTAGGCCTATGGACTGAACAAGAAACCACCAAAAATTTTAACCAGTCATCGTTCTCACAACACTGAGGACCAGTCATTCGAAATGACTTCTCCATGCATTTTATGCATTGGTAAAAGCACTACGATGAAAAGTGTGATATGTTTTCAGGTATCTCCTATACTAATAGAGCCACATGCTCACCGGTTTGCCACATGATGTAGGCCTATGGACTGAACAAGAAACCTCCAAAAATTTTAACCAGTCATCGTTCTCACAACGCTGAGGACCAGTCATTCGAAATGACTTCTCCATGCATTTTATGCATTGGTAAAAGCACTATGATGAAAAGTGTGATATGTTTTCAGGTATCTCCTATACTAATAGAGCCACATGCTCACCGGTTTGCCACATGATGTAGGCCTATGGACTGAACAAGAAACCACCAAAAATTTTAACCAGTCATCGTTCTCACAACACTGAGGACCAGTCATTCGAAATGACTTCTCCATGCATTTTATGCATTGGTAAAAGCACTATGATGAAAAGTGTGATATGTTTTCAGGTATCTCCTATACTAATAGCGCCACATGCTCACCGGTTTGCCACATGATGTAGGCCTATGGACTGAACAAGAAACCACCAAAAATTTTAACCAGTCATCGTTCTCACAACACTGAGGACCAGTCATTCGAAATGACTTCTCCATGCATTTTATGCATTGGTAAAAGCACTATGATGAAAAGTGTGATATGTTTTCAGGTATCTCCTATACTAATAGAGCCACATGCTCACCGGTTTGCCACATGATGTAGGCCTATGGACTGAACAAGAAACCACCAAAAATTTTAACAAGTCATCGTTCTCACAACACTGAGGACCAGTCATTCGAAATGACTTCTCCATGCATTTTATGCATTGGTAAAAGCACTACGATGAAAAGTGTGATATGTTTTCAGGTATCTCCTATACTAATAGAGCCACATGCTCACCGGTTTGCTACATGATGTAGGCCTATGGACTGAACAAGAAACCACCAAAAATTTTAACCAGTCATCGTTCTCACAACGCTGAGGACCAGTCATTCGAAATGACTTCTCCATGCATTTTATGCATTGGTAAAAGCACTATGATGAAAAGTGTGATATGTTTTCAGGTATCTCCTATACTAATAGAGCCACATGCTCACCGGTTTGCCACATGATGTAGGCCTATGGACTGAACAAGAAACCACCAAAAATTTTAACCAGTCATCGTTCTCACAACACTGAGGACCAGTCATTCGAAATGACTTCTCCATGCATTTTATGCATTGGTAAAAGCACTATGATGAAAAGTGTGATATGTTTTCAGGTATCTCCTATACTAATAGAGCCACATGCTCACCGGTTTGCCACATGATGTAGGCCTATGGACTGAACAAGAAACCACCAAAAATTTTAACCAGTCATCGTTCTCACAACACTGAGGACCAGTCATTCGAAATGACTTCTCCATGCATTTTATGCATTGGTAAAAGCACTATGATGAAAAGTGTGATATGTTTTCAGGTATCTCCTATACTAATAGCGCCACATGCTCACCGGTTTGCCACATGATGTAGGCCTATGGACTGAACAAGAAACCACCAAAAATTTTAACCAGTCATCGTTCTCACAACACTGAGGACCAGTCATTCGAAATGACTTCTCCATGCATTTTATGCATTGGTAAAAGCACTATGATGAAAAGTGTGATATGTTTTCAGGTATCTCCTATACTAATAGAGCCACATGCTCACCGGTTTGCCACATGATGTAGGCCTATGGACTGAACAAGAAACCACCCAAAATTTTAACCAGTCATCGTTCTCACAACACTGAGGACCAGTCATTCGAAATGACTTCTCCATGCATTTTATGCATTGGTAAAAGCACTATGATGAAAAGTGTGATATGTTTTCAGGTATCTCCTATACTAATAGAGCCACATGCTCACCGGTTTGCCACATGATGTAGGCCTATGGACTGAACAAGAAACCACCAAAAATTTTAACCAGTCATCGTTCTCACAACACTGAGGACCAGTCATTCTAAATGACTTCTCCATGCATTTTATGCATTGGTAAAAGCACTATGATGAAAAGTGTGATATGTTTTCAGGTATCTCCTATACTAATAGAGCCACATGCTCACCGGTTTGCCACATGATGTAGGCCTATGGACTGAACAAGAAACCACCAAAAATTTTAACCAGTCATTGTTCTCACAACACTGAGGACCAGTCATTCGAAATGACTTCTCCATGCATTTTATGCATTGGTAAAAGCACTATGATGAAAAGTGTGATATGTTTTCAGGTATCTCCTATACTAATAGAGCCACATGCTCACCGGTTTGCCACATGATGTAGGCCTATGGACTGAACAAGAAACCACCAAAAATTTTAACCAGTCATCGTTCTCACAACACTGAGGACCAGTCATTCGAAATGACTTCTCCATGCATTTTATGCATTGGTAAAAGCACTATGATGAAAAGTGTGATATGTTTTCAGGTATCTCCTATACTAATAGAGCCACATGCTCACCGGTTTGCCACATGATGTAGGCCTATGGACTGAACAAGAAACCACCAAAAATTTTAACCAGTCATCGTTCTCACAACACTGAGGACCAGTCATTCGAAATGACTTCTCCATGCATTTTATGCATTGGTAAAAGCACTATGATGAAAAGTGTGATATGTTTTCAGGTATCTCCTATACTAATAGAGCCACATGCTCACCGGTTTGCCACATGATGTAGGCCTATGGACTGAACAAGAAACCACCAAAAATTTTAACCAGTCATTGTTCTCACAACACTGAGGACCAGTCATTCGAAATGACTTCTCCATGCATTTTATGCATTGGTAAAAAGCACTATGATGAAAAGTGTGATATGTTTTCAGGTATCTCCTATACTAATAGAGCCACATGCTCACCGGTTTGCCACATGATGTAGGCCTATAGACTGAACAAGAAACCACCAAAAATTTTAACCAGTCATCGTTCTCACAACACTGAGGACCAGTCATTCGAAATGACTTCTCCATGCATTTTATGCATTGGTAAAAGCACTATGATGAAAAGTGTGATATGTTTTCAGGTATCTCCTATACTAATAGAGCCACATGCTCACCGGTTTGCCACATGATGTAGGCCTATGGACTGAACAAGAAACCACCAAAAATTTTAACCAGTCATCGTTCTCACAACACTGAGGACCAGTCATTCGAAATGACTTCTCCATGCATTTTATGCATTGGTAAAAGCACTATGATGAAAAGTGTGATGTTTTCAGGTATCTCCTATACTAATAGAGCCACATGCTCACAGGTTTGCCACATGATGTAGGCCTGTGGACTGAACAAGAAACCACCAAAAATTTTAACCAGTCATCGTTCTCACAACACTGAGGACCAGTCATTCGAAATGACTTCTCCATGCATTTTATGCATTGGTAAAAGCACTATGATGAAAAGTGTGATATGTTTTCAGGTATCTCCTATACTAATAGAGCCACATGCTCACCGGTTTGCCACATGATGTAGGCCTATGGACTGAACAAGAAACCACCAAAAATTTTAACCAGTCATCGTTCTCACAACACTGAGGACCAGTCATTCGAAATGACTTCTCCATGCATTTTATGCATTGGTAAAAGCACTATGATGAAAAGTGTGATATGTTTTCAGGTATCTCCTATACTAATAGAGCCACATGCTCACCGGTTTGCCACATGATGTAGGCCTATGGACTGAACAAGAAACCACCAAAAATTTTAACCAGTCATCGTTCTCACAACACTGAGGACCAGTCATCCGAAATGACTTCTCCATGCATTTTATGCATTGGTAAAAGCACTATGATGAAAAGTGTAATATGTTTTCAGGTATCTCCTATACTAATAGAGCCACATGCTCACCGGTTTGCCACATGATGTAGGCCTATGGACTGAACAAGAAACCACCAAAAATTTTAACCAGTCATCGTTCTCACAACACTGAGGACCAGTCATCCGAAATGACTTCTCCATGCATTTTATGCATTGGTAAAAGCACTATGATGAAAAGTGTGATATGTTTTCAGGTATTTCCTATACTAATAGAGCCACATGCTCACCGGTTTGCCACATGATGTAGGCCTATGGACTGAACAAGAAACCACCAAAAATTTTAACCAGTCATCGTTCTCACAACACTGAGGACCAGTCATTCGAAATGACTTCTCCATGCATTTTGTGCATTGGTAAAAGCACTATGATGAAAAGTGTGATATGTTTTCAGGTATCTCCTATACTAATAGAGCCACATGCTCACCGGCTTGCCACATGCTGTAGGCCTATGGACTGAACAAGAAACCACCAAAAATTTTAACCAGTCATCGTTCTCACAACACTGAGGACCAGTCATTCGAAATGACTTCTCCATGCATTTTATGCATTGGTAAAAGCACTATGATGAAAAGTGTGATATGTTTTCAGGTATCTCCTATACTAATAGAGCCACATGCTCACCGGTTTGCCACATGATGTAGGCCTATGGACTGAACAAGAAACCACCAAAAATTTTAACCAGTCATCGTTCTCACAACACTGAGGACCAGTCATTCGAAATGACTTCTCCATGCATTTTATGCATTGGTAAAAGCACTATGATGAAAAGTGTGATATGTTTTCAGGTATCTCCTATACTAATAGAGCCACATGCTCACCGGTTTGCCACATGATGTAGGCCTATGGACTGAACAAGAAACCACCAAAAATTTTAACCAGTCATCGTTCTCACAACACTGAGGACCAGTCATCCGAAATGACTTCTCCATGCATTTTATGCATTGGTAAAAGCACTATGATGAAAAGTGTGATATGTTTTCAGGTATCTCCTATTCTAATAGAGCCACATGCTCACCGGTTTGCCACATGATGAAGGCCTATGGACTGAACAAGAAACCACCAAAAATTTTAACCAGTCATCGTTCTCACAACACTGAGGACCAGTCATTCGAAATGACCTCTCCATGCATTTTATGCATTGGTAAAAGCACTATGATGAAAAGTGTGATATGTTTTCAGGTATTTCCTATACTAATAGAGCCACATGCTCACCGGTTTGCCACATGATGTAGGCCTATGGACTGAACAAGAAACCACCAAAAATTTTAACCAGTCATCGTTCTCACAACACTGAGGACCAGTCATTCGAAATGACTTCTCCATGCATTTTATGCATTGGTAAAAGCACTATGATGAAAAGTGTGATATGTTTTCAGGTATCTCCTATACTAATAGAGCCACATGCTCACCGGTTTGCCACATGATGTAGGCCTATGGACTGAACAAGAAACCACCAAAAATTTTAACCAGTCATCGTTCTCACAACACTGAGGACCAGTCATTCGAAATGACTTCTTCATGCATTTTATGCATTGGTAAAAGCACTATGATGAAAAGTGTGATATGTTTTCAGGTATCTCCTATACTAATAGAGCCACATGCTCACCGGTTTAACACATGATGTAGGCCTATGGACTGAACAAGAAACCACCAAAAATTTTAACCAGTCATTGTTCTCACAACACTGAGGACCAGTCATTCGAAATGACTTCTCCATGCATTTTATGCATTGGTAAAAGCACTATGATGAAAAGTGTGATATGTTTTCAGGTATCTCCTATACTAATAGAGCCACATGCTCACCGGTTTGCCACATGATGTAGGCCTATAGACTGAACAAGAAACCACCAAAAATTTTAACCAGTCATCGTTCTCACAACACTGAGGACCAGTCATTCGAAATGACTTCTCCATGCATTTTATGCATTGGTAAAAGCACTATGATGAAAAGTGTGATATGTTTTCAGGTATCTCCTATACTAATAGAGCCACATGCTCACCGGTTTGCCACATGATGTAGGCCTATGGACTGAACAAGAAACCACCAAAAATTTTAACCAGTCATCGTTCTCACAACACTGAGGACCAGTCATTCGAAATGACTTCTCCATGCATTTTATGCATTGGTAAAAGCACTATGATGAAAAGTGTGATATGTTTTCAGGTATCTCCTATACTAATAGAGCCACATGCTCACCGGTTTGCCACATGATGTAGGCCTATGGACTGAACAAGAAACCACCAAAAATTTTAACCAGTCATCGTTCTCACAACACTGAGGACCAGTCATTCGAAATGACTTCTCCATGCATTTTATGCATTGGTAAAAGCACTATGATGAAAAGTGTGATATGTTTTCAGGTATCTCCTATACTAATAGAGCCACATGCTCACCGGTTTGCCACATGATGTAGGCCTATGGACTGAACAAGAAACCACCAAAAATTTTAACCAGTCATTGTTCTCACAACACTGAGGACCAGTCATTCGAAATGACTTCTCCATGCATTTTATGCATTGGTAAAAAGCACTATGATGAAAAGTGTGATATGTTTTCAGGTATCTCCTATACTAATAGAGCCACATGCTCACCGGTTTGCCACATGATGTAGGCCTATAGACTGAACAAGAAACCACCAAAAATTTTAACCAGTCATCGTTCTCACAACACTGAGGACCAGTCATTCGAAATGACTTCTCCATGCATTTTATGCATTGGTAAAAGCACTATGATGAAAAGTGTGATATGTTTTCAGGTATCTCCTATACTAATAGAGCCACATGCTCACCGGTTTGCCACATGATGTAGGCCTATGGACTGAACAAGAAACCACCAAAAATTTTAACCAGTCATCGTTCTCACAACACTGAGGACCAGTCATTCGAAATGACTTCTCCTTGCATTTTATGCATTGGTAAAAGCACTATGATGAAAAGTGTGATGTTTTCAGGTATCTCCTATACTAATAGAGCCACATGCTCACAGGTTTGCCACATGATGTAGGCCTGTGGACTGAACAAGAAACCACCAAAAATTTTAACCAGTCATCGTTCTCACAACACTGAGGACCAGTCATTCGAAATGACTTCTCCATGCATTTTATGCATTGGTAAAAGCACTATGATGAAAAGTGTGATATGTTTTCAGGTATCTCCTATACTAATAGAGCCACATGCTCACCGGTTTGCCACATGATGTAGGCCTATGGACTGAACAAGAAACCACCAAAAATTTTAACCAGTCATCGTTCTCACAACACTGAGGACCAGTCATTCGAAATGACTTCTCCATGCATTTTATGCATTGGTAAAAGCACTATGATGAAAAGTGTGATATGTTTTCAGGTATCTCCTATACTAATAGAGCCACATGCTCACCGGTTTGCCACATGATGTAGGCCTATGGACTGAACAAGAAACCACCAAAAATTTTAACCAGTCATCGTTCTCACAACACTGAGGACCAGTCATCCGAAATGACTTCTCCATGCATTTTATGCATTGGTAAAAGCACTATGATGAAAAGTGTAATATGTTTTCAGGTATCTCCTATACTAATAGAGCCACATGCTCACCGGTTTGCCACATGATGTAGGCCTATGGACTGAACAAGAAACCACCAAAAATTTTAACCAGTCATCGTTCTCACAACACTGAGGACCAGTCATCCGAAATGACTTCTCCATGCATTTTATGCATTGGTAAAAGCACTATGATGAAAAGTGTGATATGTTTTCAGGTATTTCCTATACTAATAGAGCCACATGCTCACCGGTTTGCCACATGATGTAGGCCTATGGACTGAACAAGAAACCACCAAAAATTTTAACCAGTCATCGTTCTCACAACACTGAGGACCAGTCATTCGAAATGACTTCTCCATGCATTTTGTGCATTGGTAAAAGCACTATGATGAAAAGTGTGATATGTTTTCAGGTATCTCCTATACTAATAGAGCCACATGCTCACCGGCTTGCCACATGCTGTAGGCCTATGGACTGAACATGAAACCACCAAAAATTTTAACCAGTCATCGTTCTCACAACACTGAGGACCAGTCATTCGAAATGACTTCTCCATGCATTTTATGCATTGGTAAAAGCACTATGATGAAAAGTGTGATATGTTTTCAGGTATCTCCTATACTAATAGAGCCACATGCTCACCGGTTTGCCACATGATGTAGGCCTATGGACTGAACAAGAAACCACCAAAAATTTTAACCAGTCATCGTTCTCACAACACTGAGGACCAGTCATTCGAAATGACTTCTCCATGCATTTTATGCATTGGTAAAAGCACTATGATGAAAAGTGTGATATGTTTTCAGGTATCTCCTATACTAATAGAGCCACATGCTCACCGGTTTGCCACATGATGTAGGCCTATGGACTGAACAAGAAACCACCAAAAATTATAACCAGTCATCGTTCTCACAACACTGAGGACCAGTCATCCGAAATGACTTCTCCATGCATTTTATGCATTGGTAAAAGCACTATGATGAAAAGTGTGATATGTTTTCAGGTATCTCCTATTCTAATAGAGCCACATGCTCACCGGTTTGCCACATGATGAAGGCCTATGGACTGAACAAGAAACCACCAAAAATTTTAACCAGTCATCGTTCTCACAACACTGAGGACCAGTCATTCGAAATGACCTCTCCATGCATTTTATGCATTGGTAAAAGCACTATGATGAAAAGTGTGATATGTTTTTCAGGTATTTCCTATACTAATAGAGGCCACATGCTCACCGGTTTGCCACATGATGTAGGCCTATGGACTGAACAAGAAACCACCAAAAATTTTAACCAGTCATCGTTCTCACAACACTGAGGACCAGTCATTCGAAATGACTTCTCCATGCATTTTATGCATTGGTAAAAGCACTATGATGAAAAGTGTGATATGTTTTCAGGTATCTCCTATACTAATAGAGCACATGCTCACCGGTTGCCACATGATGTAGGCCTATGGAACTGAACAAGAAACCACCAAAAATTTTAACCAGTCATCGTTCTCACAACACTGAGGACCAGTCATTCGAAATGACTTCTTCATGCATTTTATGCATTGGTAAAAGCACTATGATGAAAAGTGTGATATGTTTTCAGGTATCTCCTATACTAATAGAGCCACATGCTCACCGGTTTGCCACATGATGTAGGCCTATGGACTGAACAAGAAACCACCAAAAATTTTAACCAGTCATTGTTCTCACAACACTGAGGACCAGTCATTCGAAATGACTTCTCCATGCATTTTATGCATTGGTAAAAGCACTATGATGAAAAGTGTGATATGTTTTCAGGTATCTCCTATACTAATAGAGCCACATGCTCACCGGTTTTGCCACATGATGTAGGCCTATGAGACTGAACAAGAACCACCAAAAATTTTAACCAGTCATCGTTCTCACAACACTGAGGACCAGTCATTCGAAATGACTTCTCCATGCATTTTATGCATTGGTAAAAGCACTATGATGAAAAGTGTGATATGTTTTCAGTATCTCCTATACTAATAGAGCCACATGCTCACCGGTTTGCCACATGATGTAGGCCCTATGGAACTGAACAAGAAACCACCAAAAATTTTAACCAGTCATCGTTCTCACAACACTGAGGACCAGTCATTCGAAATGACTTCTCCATGCATTTTATGCATTGGGTAAAAGCACTATGATGAAAAGTGTGATATGTTTTCAGGTATCTCCTATACTAATAGAGCCACATGCTCACCGGTTTGCCACATGATGTAGGCCTATGGAACTGAACAAGAAACCACCAAAAATTTTAACCAGTCATCGTTCTCACAACACTGAGGACCAGTCATTCGAAATGACTTCTCCATGCATTTTATGCATTGGTAAAAGCACTATGATGAAAAGTGTGATATGTTTTTCAGGTATCTCCTATACTAATAGAGCCACATGCTCACCGGTTTGCCACATGATGTAGGCCTATGGACTGAACAAGAAACCACCAAAAATTTTAACCAGTCATCGTTCTCACAACACTGAGGACCAGTCATTACGAAATGACTTCTCCATGCATTTTATGCATTGGTAAAAGCACTATGATGAAAGTGTGATATGTTTTCAGGTATCTCCTATACTAATAGAGCCACATGCTCACCGGTTTGCCACATGATGTAGGCCTATGGACTGAACAAGAAACCACCAAAAATTTTAACCAGTCATCGTTCTCACAACACTGAGGACCAGTCATTCGAAATGACTTCTCCATGCATTTTATGCATTGGTAAAAGCAACTATGATGAAAAGTGTGATATGTTTTCTGGTATCTCCTATACTAATAGAGCACATGCTCACCGGTTTGCCACATGATGTAGGCCTATGGACTGAACAAGAAACCACCAAAAATTTTAACCAGTCATCGTTCTCACAACACTGAGGACCAGTCATTCGAAATGACTTCTCCATGCATTTTATGCATTGGTAAAAGCACTATGATGAAAAGTGTGATATGTTTTCAGGTATCTCCTATACTAATAGAGCCACATGCTCACCGGTTTGCCACATGATGTAGGCCTATGGACTGAACAAGAAACCACCAAAAATTTTAACCAGTCATCGTTCTCACAACACTGAGGACCAGTCATTCGAAATGACTTCTCCATGCATTTTATGCATTGGTAAAAGCACTATGATGAAAAGTGTGATATGTTTTCAGGTATCTCCTATACTAATAGAGCCACATGCTCACCGGTTTGCCACATGATGTAGGCCTATGGAACTGAACAAGAAACCACCAAAAATTTTAACCAGTCATCATTCTCACAACACTGAGGACCAGTCATTCGAAATGACTTCTCCATGCATTTTATGCATTGGTAAAAGCACTATGATGAAAGTGTGATATGTTTTCTGGTATCTCCCTATACTAATAGAGCCACATGCTCACCGGTTTGCCACATGATGTAGGCCTATGGACTGAACAAGAAACCACCAAAAATTTTAACCAGTCATCGTTCTCACAACACTGAGGACCAGTCATTCGAAATGACTTCTCCATGCATTTTATGCATTGGTAAAAGCACTATGATGAAAAGTGTGATATGTTTTCAGGTATCTCCCTATACTAATAGAGCCACATGCTCACCGGTTTGCCACATGATGTAGGCCTATGGGACTGAACAAGAAACCACCAAAAATTTTAACCCAGTCATCGTTCTCACAACACTGAAGGACCAGTCATTCGAAATGACTTCTCCATGCATTTTATGCATTGGTAAAAGCACTATGATGAAAAGTGTGATATGTTTTCAGGTATCTCCTATACTAATAGAGCCACATGCTCACCGGTTTGCCACATGATGTAGGCCTATGGGACTGAACAAGAAACCACCAAAAATTTTAACCAGTCATCGTTCTCACAACACTGAGGACCAGTCATTCGAAATGACTTCTCCATGCATTTTATGCATTGGTAAAAGCACTATGATGAAAAGTGTGATATGTTTTCAGGTATCTCCTATACTAATAGAGCCACATGCTCACCGGTTTGCCACATGATGTAGGCCTATGGACTGAACAAGAAACCACCAAAAATTTTAACCAGTCATCGTTCTCACAACACTGAGGACCAGTCATTCGAAATGACTTCTCCATGCATTTTATGCATTGGTAAAAGCACTATGATGAAAAGTGTGATATGTTTTCAGGTATCTCCTATACTAATAGAGCCACATGCTCACCGGTGGTTTGGGTTTGCCACATGATGTAGGCCTATGGACTGAACAAGAAACCACCAAAAATTTTAACCAGTCATCGTTCTCACAACACTGAGGACCAGTCATTCGAAATGACTTCTCCATGCATTTTATGCATTGGTAAAAGCACTATGATGAAAGTGTGATATGTTTTCAGGTATCTCCTATACTAATAGAGCCACATGCTCACCGGTTTGCCACATGATGTAGGCCTATGGACTGAACAAGAAACCACCAAAATTTTAACCAGTCATCGTTCTCACAACACTGAGGACCAGTCATTCGAAATGACTTCTCCATGCATTTTATGCATTGGTAAAAGCACTATGATGAAAAGTGTGATATGTTTTCAGGTATCTCCTATACTAATAGAGCCACATGCTCACCGGTTTGCCACATGATGTAGGCCTATGGACTGAACAAGAAACACCAAAAATTTTAACCAGTCATCGTTCTCACAACACTGAGGACCAGTCATTCGAAATGACTTCTCCATGCATTTTATGCATTGGTAAAGCACTATGATGAAAAGTGTGATATGTTTTCAGGTATCTCCTATACTAATAGAGCCACATGCTCACCGGTTTGCCACATGATGTAGGCCTATGGACTGAACAAGAAACCACCAAAAATTTTAACCAGTCATCGTTCTCACAACACTGAGGACCAGTCATTCGAAATGACTTCTCCATGCATTTTATGCATTGGTAAAAGCACTATGATGAAAAGTGTGATATGTTTTCAGGTATCTCCTATACTAATAGAGCCACATGCTCACCGGTTTGCCACATGATGTAGGCCTATGGACTGAACAAGAAACCACCAAAAATTTTAACCAGTCATCGTTCTCACAACACTGAGGACCAGTCATTCGAAATGACTTCTCCATGCATTTTATGCATTGGTAAAAGCACTATGATGAAAAGTGTGATATGTTTTCAGGTATCTCCTATACTAATAGAGCCACATGCTCACCGGTTTGCCACATGATGTAGGCCTATGGACTGAACAAGAAACCACCAAAAATTTTAACCAGTCATCATTCTCACAAACACTGAGGACCAGTCATTCGAAATGACTTCTCCATGCATTTTATGCATTGGTAAAAGCACTATGATGAAAAGTGTGATATGTTTTCTGGTATCTCCTATACTAATAGAGCCACATGCTCACCGGTTTGCCACATGATGTAGGCCTATGGACTGAACAAGAAACCACCAAAAATTTTAACCAGTCATCGTTCTCACAACACTGAGGAACCAGTCATTCGAAATGACTTCTCCATGCATTTTATGCATTGGTAAAAGCACTATGATGAAAAGTGTGATATGTTTTCAGGTATCTCCTATACTAATAGAGCCACATGCTCACCGGTTTGCCACATGATGTAGGCCTATGGACTGAACAAGAAACCACCAAAAATTTTAACCAGTCATCGTTCTCACAACACTGAGGACCAGTCATTCGAAATGACTTCTCCATGCATTTTATGCATTGGTAAAAGCAATATGATGAAAAGTGTGATATGTTTTCAGGTATCTCTATACTAATAGAGCCACATGCTCACCGGTTTGCCACATGATGTAGGCCTATGGACTGAACAAGAAACCACCAAAAATTTTAACCAGTCATCGTTCGTCACAACACTGAGGACCAGTCATTCGAAATGACTTCTCCATGCATTTTATGCATTGGTAAAAGCACTATGATGAAAAGTGTGATATGTTTTCAGGTATCTCCTATACTAATAGAGCCACATGCTCACCGGTTTGCCACATGATGTAGGCCTATGGACTGAACAAGAAACACCAAAAATTTTAACCAGTCATCGTTCTCACAACACTGAGGGCCAGTCATTCGAAATGACTTCTCCATGCATTTTATGCATTGGTAAAAGCACTATGATGAAAAGTGTGATATGTTTTCAGGTATCTCCTATACTAATAGAGCCACATGCTCACCGGTTTGCCACATGATGTAGGCCTATGGACTGAACAAGAAACCACCAAAAATTTTAAACCAGTCATCGTTCTCACAACACTGAGGACCAGTCATTCGAAATGACTTCTCCATGCATTTTATGCATTGGTAAAAGCACTATGATGAAAAGTGTGATATGTTTTCAGGTATCTCCTATACTAATAGAGCCACATGCTCACCAGTTTGCCACATGATGTAGGCCTATGGACTGAACAAGAAACCACCAAAAATTTTAACCAGTCATCGTTCTCACAACATTTAGGACCAGTCATTCGAAATGACTTCTCCATGCATTTTATGCATTGGTAAAAGCACTATGATGAAAAGTGTGATATGTTTTCAGGTATCTCCTATACTAATAGAGCCACATGCTCACCGGTTTGCCACATGATGTAGGCCTATGGACTGAACAAGAAACCACCAAAAATTTTAACCAGTCTTCGTTCTCACAACACTGAGGACCAGTCATTCGAAATGACTTCTCCATGCATTTTATGCATTGGTAAAAAGCACTATGATGAAAAGTGTGATATGTTTTCAGGTATCTCCTATACTAATAGAGCCACATGCTCACCGGTTTGCCACATGATGTAGGGCCTATGGACTGAACAAGAAACCACCAAAAATTTTAACCAGTCATCGTTCTCACAACACTGAGGACCAGTCATTCGAAATGACTTCTCCATGCATTTTATGCATTGGTAAAAGCACTATGATGAAAAGTGTGATATGTTTTCAGGTATCTCCTATACTAATAGAGCCACATGCTCACCGGTTTGCCACATGATGTAGGCCTATGGACTGAACAAGAAACCACCAAAAATTTTAACCAGTCTCATTCTCACAACACTGAGGACCAGTCATTCGAAATGACTTCTTCCATGCATTTTATGCATTGGTAAAAGCACTATGATGAAAAGTGTGATATGTTTTCTGGTATCTCCTATACTAATAGAGCCACATGCTCACCGGTTTGCCACATGATGTAGGCCTATGGACTGAACAAGAAACCACCAAAAATTTTAACCAGTCATCGTTCTCACAACACTGAGGACCAGTCATTCGAAATGACTTCTCCATGCATTTTATGCATTGGTAAAAGCACTATGATGAAAAGTGTGATATGTTTTCAGGTATCTCCTATACTAATAGAGCCACATGCTCACCGGTTTGCCACATGATGTAGGCCTATGGACTGAACAAGAAACCACACAAAAATTTTAACCAGTCATCGTTCTCACAACACTGAGGACCAGTCATTCGAAATGACTTCTCCATGCATTTTATGCATTGGTAAAAGCAATATGATGAAAAGTGTGATATGTTTTCAGGTATCTCCTATACTAATAGAGCCACATGCTCACCGGTTTGCCACATGATGTAGGCCTATGGACTGAACAAGAAACCACCAAAAATTTTAACCAGTCATCGTTCTCACAACACTGAGGACCAGTCATTCGAAATGACTTCTCCATGCATTTTATGCATTGGTAAAAGCACTATGATGAAAAGTGTGATATGTTTTCAGGTATCTCCTATACTAATAGAGCCACATGCTCACCGGTTTGCCACATGATGTAGGCCTATGGACTGAACAAGAAACCACCAAAAATTTTAACCAGTCATCGTTCTCACAACACTGAGGGGCCAGTCATTCGAAATGACTTCTCCATGCATTTTATGCATTGGTAAAAGCAATATGATGAAAAGTGTGATATGTTTTCAGGTATCTCCTATACTAATAGAGCCACATGCTCACCGGTTTGCCACATGATGTAGGCCTATGGACTGAACAAGAAACCACCAAAAATTTTAACCAGTCATCGTTCTCACAACACTGAGGACCAGTCATTCGAAATGACTTCTCCATGCATTTTATGCATTGGTAAAAGCACTATGATGAAAAGTGTGATATGTTTTCAGGTATCTCCTATACTAATAGAGCCACATGCTCACCAGTTTGCCACATGATGTAGGCCTATGGACTGAACAAGAAACCACCAAAAAATTTTAACCAGTCATCGTTCTCACAACATTTAGGACCAGTCATTCGAAATGACTTCTCCATGCATTTTATGCATTGGTAAAAGCACTATGATGAAAAGTGTGATATGTTTTCAGGTATCTCCTATACTATAGAGCCACATGCTCACCGGTTTTGCCACATGATGTAGGCCTATGGACTGAACAAGAAACCACCAAAAATTTTAACCAGTCCATCGTTCTCACAACACTGAGGACCAGTAATTCGAAATGACTTCTGCATGCATTTTATGCATTGGTAAAAGCACTATGATGAAAAGTGTGATATGTTTTCAGGTATCCTCCTATACTAATAGAGCCACATGCTCACCGGTTTGCCACATGATGTAGGGCCTATGGACTGAACAAGAAACCACCAAAAATTTTAACCAGTCATCGTTCTCACAACACTGAGGACCAGTCATTCGAAATGACTTCTCCATGCATTTTATGCATTGGTAAAAGCACTATGATGAAAAGTGTGATATGTTTTCAGGTATCTCCTATACTAATAGAGCCACATGCTCACCGGTTTGCCACATGATGTAGGCCTATGGACTGAACAAGAAACCACCAAAAATTTTAACCAGTCATCGTTCTCACAACACTGAGGACCAGTCATTCGAAATGACTTCTCCATGCATTTTATGCATTGGTAAAAGCACTATGATGAAAAGTGTGATATGTTTTCAGGTATCTCCTATACTAATAGCAGCCACATGCTCACCGGTTTGCCACATGATGTAGGCCTATGGACTGAACAAGAAACCACCAAAAATTTTAACCAGTCATCGTTCTCACAACACTGAGGACCAGTCATTCGAAATGACTTCTCCATGCATTTTATGCATTGGTAAAAGCACTATGATGAAAAGTGGTGATATGTTTTCAGGTATCTCCTATACTAATAGAGCCACATGCTCACCGGTTTGCCACATGATGTAGGCCTATGGACTGAACAAGAAACCACCAAAAATTTTAACCAGTCATCGTTCTCACAACACTGAGGACCAGTCATTCGAAATGACTTCTCCATGCATTTTATGCATTGGTAAAAGCACTATGATGAAAAGTGTGATATGTTTTTCAGGTATCTCCTATACTAATAGAGCCACATGCTCACCGGTTTGCCACATGATGTAGGCCTATGGACTGAACAAGAAACCACCAAAAATTTTAACCAGTCATCGTTCTCACAACACTGAGGACCAGTCATTCGAAATGACTTCTCCATGCATTTTATGCATTGGTAAAAGCACTATGATGAAAAGTGTGATATGTTTTCAGGTATCTCCTATACTAATAGAGCCACATGCTCACCGGTTTGCCACATGATGTAGGCCTATGGACTGAACAAGAAACCACCAAAAATTTTAACCAGTCATCGTTCTCACAACACTGAGGACCAGTCATTCGAAATGACTTCTCCATGCATTTTATGCATTGGTAATAGCACTATGATGAAAAGTGTGATATGTTTTCAGGTATCTCCTATACTAATAGAGCCACATGCCTCACCGGTTTGCCACATGATGTAGGCCTATGGACTGAACAAGAAACCACCAAAAATTTTAACCAGTCATCGTTCTCACAACACTGAGGACCAGTCATTCGAAATGACTTCTCCATGCATTTTATGCATTGGTAAAAGCACTATGATGAAAAGTGTGATATGTTTTCAGGTATCTCCTATACTAATAGAGCCACATGCTCACCGGTTTGCCACATGATGTAGGCCTATGGACTGAACAAGAAACCACCAAAAATTTTAACCAGTCATCATTCTCACAACACTGAGGACCAGTCATTCGAAATGACTTCTCCATGCATTTTATGCATTGGTAAAAGCACTATGATGAAAAGTGTGATATGTTTTCTGGTATCTCCTATACTAATAGAGCCACATGCTCACCGGTTTGCCACATGAATGTAGGCCTATGGACTGAACAAGAAACCACCAAAAATTTTAACCAGTCATCGTTCTCACAACACTGAGGACCAGTCATTCGAAATGACTTCTCCATGCATTTTATGCATTGGTAAAAGCACTATGATGAAAAGTGTGATATGTTTTCAGGTATCTCCTATACTAATAGAGCCACATGCTCACCGGTTTGCCACATGATGTAGGCCTATGGACTGAACAGAAACCACCAAAAATTTTAACCAGTCCATCGTTCTCACAACACTGAGGACAGTCATTCGAAATGACTTCTCCATGCATTTTTATGCATTGGTAAAAGCAATATGATGAAAAGTGTGATATGTTTTCAGGTATCTCCTATACTAATAGAGCCACATGCTCACCGGTTTGCCAACATGATGTAGGCCTATGGACTGAACAAGAAACCACCAAAAATTTTAACCAGTCATCGTTCTCACAACACTGAGGACCAGTCATTCGAAATGACTTCTCCATGCATTTTATGCTTGGTAAAAGCACTATGATGAAAAGTGTGATATGTTTTCAGGTATCTCCTATACTAATAGAGCCACATGCTCACCGGTTTGCCACATGATGTAGGCCTATGGACTGAACAAGA
>NW_027194722.1:0-30318 GCF_032444005.1 Ranitomeya imitator
TGCAACCCTATCCCTAAGTGCAACCCTAAGTGCAACCCTATCCCTAAGTGCAACCCTAAGTGCAACCCTATCCCTTAGTGCAACCTTTAGTGCAACCCTAAGTGCAACCCTAAGTGCAACCCTATCCCTAAGTGCAACCCTAAGTGCAACCCTATCCCTAAGTGCAACCCTATCCCTAAGTGCAACCCTAAGTGCAACCGTAAGTGCAACCCTAAGTGCAACCCTATCCCTAAGTGCAACCCTATCCCTAAGTGCAACCCTAAGTGCAACCCTATCCCTAAGTGCAACCCTAAGTGCAACCCTATCCCTAAGTGCAACCCTAAGTGCAACCCTATCCCTAAGTGCAACCCTAAGTGCAACCCTAAGTGCAACCCTATCTCTAAGTGCAACCCTAAGTCCAACCCTATCCCTAAGTGCAACCCTGAGTGCAACCCTAAGTGCAACCCTATCCCTAAGTGCAACCCTAAGTGCAACCCTATCCCTAAGTGCAACCCTAAGTGCAACCCTATCCCTAAGTGCAACCCTAAGTGCAACCCTATCCCTAAGTGCAACCCTATCCTTAAGTGCAACCCTATCCCTAAGTGCAACCCTATCCCTAAGTGCAACCCTATCCCTAAGTGCAACCCTATCCCTAAGTGCAACCCTGAGTGCAACCCTGAGTGCAACCCTAAGTGCAACCCTAAGTGCAACCCTAAGTGCAACCCTATCCCTAAGTGCAACCCTAAGTGCAACCCTATCCCTAAGTGCAACCCTAAGTGCAACCGTAAGTGCAACCCTAAGTGCAACCGTAAGTGCAACCCTATCCCTAAGTGCAACCCTATCCCTAAGTGCAACCCTATCCCTAAGTGCAACCCTAAGTGCAACCCTATCTCTAAGTGCAACCCTAAGTGCAACCCTATCCCTAAGTGCAACCCTATCCCTAAGTGCAACCCTATCCCTAAGTGCAACCCTGAGTGCAACCCTAAGTGCAACCCTATCCCTAAGTGCAACCCTAAGTGCAACCCTATCCCTAAGTGCAACCCTAAGTGCAACCCTATCCCTAAGTGCAACCCTAAGTGCAACCCTAAGTGCAACCCTAAGTGCAACCCTATCCCTAAGTGCAACCCTAAGTGGAACCCTATCCCTAAGTGCAACCCTATCCCTAAGTGCAACCCTATCCCTAAGTGCAACCCTATCCCTGAGTGCTACCCTGAGTGCAACCCTAAGTGCAACCCTATCCCTAAATGCAACCCTAAGTGCAACCCTAAGTGCAACCCTAAGTGCAACCCTATCCCTAAGTGCAACCCTATCCCTAAGTGCAACCCTATCCCTGAGTGCAACCCTGAGTGCAACCCTAAGTGCAACCCTATCCCTAAGTGCAACCCTAAGTGCAACCCTATCCCTAAGTGAAACCCTAAGTACAACCCTGAGTGCAACCCTAAGTGCAACCCTAAGTGCAACCCTATCCCTAAGTGCAACCCTAAGTGCAACCCTATCCCTAAGTGCAACCATAAGTGCAACCCTAAGTGCAACCCTATCCCTAAGTGCAACCCTATCCCTGAGTGCAACCCTATCTCTAAGTGCAACCCTAAGTGCAACCCTATCCCTAAGTGCAACCCTATCCCTAAGTGCAACCGAGTGCAACCCTAAGTGCAACCCTATCCCTAAGTGCAACCCTAAGTGCAACCCTATCCCTAAATGCAACCCTAAGTGCAACCCTTTCCCTAAGTGCAACCCTAAGTGCAACCCTAAGTGCAACCCTATCCCTAAGTGCAACCCTAAGTGGAACCCTATCCCTAAGTGCAACCCTATCCCTAAGTGCAACCCTATCCATAAGTGCAACCCTATCCCTGAGTGCAACCCTGAGTGCAACCCTAAGTGCAACCCTATCCCTAAGTGCAACCCTAAGTGCAACCCTATCCCTAAGTGCAACCCTAAGTGCAACCTCTAAGTGCAACCCTAAGTGCAACCCTATCCTTAAGTGCAACCCTAAGTGCAACCCTATCCCTAAGTGCAACCCTATCCCTAAGTGCAACCCTATCCCTAAGTGCAACCCTATCCCTGAGTGCAACCGAGTGCAACCCTAAGTGCAACCCTATCCCTAAGTGCAACCCTAAGTGCAACCCTATCCCTAAGTGCAACCCTAAGTGCAACCCTATCCCTAAGTGCAACCCTGAGTGCAACCGTAAGTGCAACCCTAAGTGCAACCCTATCCCTAAGTGCAACCCTATCCCGAAGTGCAACCCTATCCCTAAGTGCAACCCTAAGTGCAACCCTATCCCTAAGTGCAACCCTAAGTGCAACCCTATCCCTAAGTGCAACCCTGAGTGCAACCGTAAGTGCAACCCTAAGTGCAACCCTATCCCTAAGTGCAACCCTATCCCTGAGTGCAACCCTATCTCTAAGTGCAACCCTAAGTGCAACCCTATCCCTAAGTGCAACCCTATCCCTAAGTGCAACCCTGAGTGCAACCCTAAGTGCAACCCTATCCCTAAGTGCAACCCTAAGTGCAACCCTATCCCTAAATGCAACCCTAAGTGCAACCCTATCCCTAAGTGCAACCCTAAGTGCAACCCTAAGTGCAACCCTATCCCTAAGTGCAACCCTAAGTGCAACCCTATCCCTAAGTGCAACCCTAAGTGCAACCCTAAGTGCAACCCTAAGTGCAACCCTAAGTGCAACCCTATCCCTAAGTGCAACCCTATCCCTAAGTGCAACCCTATCCCTGAGTGCAACCCTATCCCTAAGTGCAACCCTATCCCTAAGTGCAACCCTATCCCTAAGTGCAATCCTAAGTGCAACCCTAAGTGCAACCCTAAGTGCAACCCTATCCCTAAGTGCAACCCTATCCCTAAGTGCAACCCTATCCCTAAGTGCAACCCTATCCCTAAGTGCAACCCTAAGTGCAACCCTATCCCTAAGTGCAACCCTATCCATAAGTGCAACCCTAAGTGCAACCCTATCCCTAAGTGCAACCCTATCCCTAAGTGCAACCCTATCCCTAAGTGCAACCCTATCCCTAAGTGCAACCCTAAGTGCAACCCTATCCCTAAGTGCAACCCTATCCCTAAGTGCAACCCTGAGTGCAACCCTAAGTGCAACCCTATCCCTAAGTGCAACCCTAAGTGCAACCCTAACCCTTAGTGCAACCTTTAGTGCAACCCTAAGTGCAACCCTAAGTGCAACCCTATCCCTAAGTGCAACCCTAAGTGCAACCCTATCCCTAAGTGCAACCCTATCCCTAAGTGCAACCCTATCCCTAAGTGCAACCCTAAGTGCAACCGTAAGTGCAACCCTAAGTGCAACCCTATCCCTAAGTGCAACCCTATCCCTAAGTGCAACCCTAAGTGCAACCCTAAGTGCAACCCTATCCCTAAGTGCAACCGTATCCCTAAGTGCAACCCTATCCCTAAGTGCAACCCTATCCCTAAGTGCAACCCTAAGTGCAACCCTATCCCTAAGTGCAACCCTATCCATAAGTGCAACCCTAAGTGCAACCCTATCCCTAAGTGCAACCCTATCCCTAAGTGCAACCCTATCCCTAAGTGCAACCCTATCCCTAAGTGCAACCCTAAGTGCAACCCTATCCCTAAGTGCAACCCTATCCCTAAGTGCAACCCTGAGTGCAACCCTAAGTGCAACCCTATCCCTAAGTGCAACCCTAAGTGCAACCCTATCCCTAAGTGCAACCCTAAGTGCAACCCTATCCCTTAGTGCAACCTTTAGTGCAACCCTAAGTGCAACCCTAAGTGCAACCCTATCCCTAAGTGCAACCCTAAGTGCAACCCTATCCCTAAGTGCAACCCTATCCCTAAGTGCAACCCTAAGTGCAACCGTAAGTGCAACCCTAAGTGCAACCCTATCCCTAAGTGCAACCCTATCCCTAAGTGCAACCCTAAGTGCAACCCTATCCCTAAGTGCAACCCTAAGTGCAACCCTATCCCTAAGTGCAACCCTAAGTGCAACCCTATCCCTAAGTGCAACCCTAAGTGCAACCCTAAGTGCAACCCTATCTCTAAGTGCAACCCTAAGTCCAACCCTATCCCTAAGTGCAACCCTGAGTGCAACCCTAAGTGTAACCCTATCCCTAAGTGCAACCCTAAATGCAACCCTATCCCTAAGTGCAACCCTAAGTGCAACCCTATCCCTAAGTGCAACCCTAAGTGCAACCCTATCCCTAAGTGCAACCCTATCCTTAAGTGCAACCCTATCCCTAAGTGCAACCCTATCCCTAAGTGCAACCCTATCCCTAAGTGCAACCCTATCCCTAAGTGCAACCCTGAGTGCAACCCTGAGTGCAACCCTAAGTGCAACCCTAAGTGCAACCCTATCCCTAAGTGCAACCCTAAGTGCAACCCTATCCCTAAGTGCAACCCTAAGTGCAACCGTAAGTGCAACCCTAAGTGCAACCGTAAGTGCAACCCTATCCCTAAGTGCAACCCTAAGTGCAACCCTATCTCTAAGTGCAACCCTAAGTGCAACCCTATCCCTAAGTGCAACCCTATCCCTAAGTGCAACCCTATCCCTAAGTGCAACCCTGAGTGCAACCCTAAGTGCAACCCTATCCCTAAGTGCAACCCTAAGTGCAACCCTATCCCTAAGTGCAACCCTAAGTGCAACCCTATCCCTAAGTGCAACCCTAAGTGCAACCCTAAGTGCAACCCTAAGTGCAACCCTATCCCTAAGTGCAACCCTAAGTGGAACCCTATCCCTAAGTGCAACCCTATCCCTAAGTGCAACCCTATCCCTAAGTGCAACCCTATCCCTGAGTGCTACCCTGAGTGCAACCCTAAGTGCAACCCTATCCCTAAATGCAACCCTAAGTGCAACCCTAAGTGCAACCCTAAGTGCAACCCTATCCCTAAGTGCAACCCTATCCCTAAGTGCAACCCTATCCCTAAGTGCAACCCTATCCCTGAGTGCAACCCTGAGTGCAACCCTAAGTGCAACCCTATCCCTAAGTGCAACCCTAAGTGCAACCCTAAGTGCAACCCTAAGTGCAACCCTATCCCTAAGTGCAACCCTATCCCTAAGTGCAACCCTATCCATAAGTGCAACCCTAAGTGCAACCCTATCCCTAAGTGCAACCCTATCCCTAAGTGCAACCCTATCCCTAAGTGCAACCCTATCCCTAAGTGCAACCCTAAGTGCAACCCTATCCCTAAGTGCAACCCTATCCCTAAGTGCAACCCTGAGTGCAACCCTAAGTGCAACCCTATCCCTAAGTGCAACCCTAAGTGCAACCCTATCCCTAAGTGCAACCCTAAGTGCAACCCTATCCCTTAGTGCAACCTTTAGTGCAACCCTAAGTGCAACCCTAAGTGCAACCCTATCCCTAAGTGCAACCCTAAGTGCAACCCTATCCCTAAGTGCAACCCTATCCCTAAGTGCAACCCTATCCCTAAGTGCAACCCTAAGTGCAACCGTAAGTGCAACCCTAAGTGCAACCCTATCCCTAAGTGCAACCCTATCCCTAAGTGCAACCCTAAGTGCAACCCTAAGTGCAACCCTATCCCTAAGTGCAACCCTATCCCTTAGTGCAACCTTTAGTGCAACCCTAAGTGCAACCCTAAGTGCAACCCTATCCCTAAGTGCAACCCTAAGTGCAACCCTATCCCTAAGTGCAACCCTATCCCTAAGTGCAACCCTAAGTGCAACCGTAAGTGCAACCCTAAGTGCAACCCTATCCCTAAGTGCAACCCTATCCCTAAGTGCAACCCTAAGTGCAACCCTAAGTGCAACCCTATCCCTAAGTGCAACCCTATCCCTAAGTGCAACCCTATCCCTAAGTGCAACCCTATCCATAAGTGCAACCCTAAGTGCAACCCTATCCCTAAGTGCAACCCTATCCCTAAGTGCAACCCTATCCCTAAGTGCAACCCTATCCCTAAGTGCAACCCTAAGTGCAACCCTATCCCTAAGTGCAACCCTAAGTGCAACCCTATCCCTTAGTGCAACCTTTAGTGCAACCCTAAGTGCAACCCTAAGTGCAACCCTATCCCTAAGTGCAACCCTAAGTGCAACCCTATCCCTAAGTGCAACCCTATCCCTAAGTGCAACCCTAAGTGCAACCGTAAGTGCAACCCTAAGTGCAACCCTATCCCTAAGTGCAACCCTATCCCTAAGTGCAACCCTAAGTGCAACCCTATCCCTAAGTGCAACCCTAAGTGCAACCCTATCCCTAAGTGCAACCCTAAGTGCAACCCTATCCCTAAGTGCAACCCTAAGTGCAACCCTAAGTGCAACCCTATCGCTAAGTGCAACCCTAAGTCCAACCCTATCCCTAAGTGCAACCCTGAGTGCAACCCTAAGTGCAACCCTATCCCTAAGTGCAACCCTAAGTGCAACCCTATCCCTAAGTGCAACCCTAAGTGCAACCCTATCCCTAAGTGCAACCCTAAGTGCAACCCTATCCCTAAGTGCAACCCTAAGTGCAACCCTATCCCTAAGTGCAACCCTGAGTGCAACCGTAAGTGCAACCCTAAGTGCAACCCTATCCCTAAGTACAACCCTGAGTGCAACCCTATCCCTAAGTGCAACCCTATCCCTAAGTGCAACCCTATCCCTAAGTGCAACCCTAAGTGCAACCCTATCCCTAAGTGCAACCCTAAGTGCAACCCTATCCCTAAGTGCAACCCTAAGTGCAACCCTATCCCTAAGTGCAACCCTGAGTGCAACCGTAAGTGCAACCCTATCCCTAAGTGCAACCCTATCCCTAAGTGCAACCCTATCCCTAAGTGCAACCCTATCCCTAAGTGCAACCCTGAGTGCAACCCTATCCCTAAGTGCAACCCTAAGTGGAACCCTATCCCTAAGTGCAACCCTATCCCTAAGTGCAACCCTATCCATAAGTGCAACCCTATCCCTGAGTGCAACCCTGAGTGCAACCCTAAGGTCAACCCTATCCCTAAGTGCAACCCTAAGTGCAACCCTATCCCTAAGTGCAACCCTATCCCTAAGTGCAACCCTATCCCTAAGTGCAACCCTATCCCTAAGTGCAACCCTATCCCTAAGTGCAACCCTATCCCTGAGTGCTACCCTGAGTGCAACCCTAAGTGCAACCCTATCCCTAAGTGCAACCCTAAGTGCAACCCTATCCCTAAGTGCAACCCTAAGTGCAACCCTATCCCTAAGTGCAACCCTGAGTGCAACCGTAAGTGCAACCCTAAGTGCAACCCTATCCCTAAGTGCAACCCTATCCCGAAGTGCAACCCTATCCCTAAGTACAACCCTGAGTGCAACCCTATCCCTAAGTGCAACCCTATCCCTAAGTGCAACCCTATCCCTAAGTGCAACCCTAAGTGCAACCCTATCCCTAAGTGCAACCCTAAGTGCAACCCTATCCCTAAGTGCAACCCTAAGTGCAACCCTATCCCTAAGTGCAACCCTGAGTGCAACCGTAAGTGCAACCCTATCCCTAAGTGCAACCCTATCCCTAAGTGCAACCCTATCCCTAAGTGCAACCCTATCCCTAAGTGCAACCCTGAGTGCAACCCTATCCCTAAGTGCAACCCTAAGTGGAACCCTATCCCTAAGTGCAACCCTATCCCTAAGTGCAACCCTATCCATAAGTGCAACCCTATCCCTGAGTGCAACCCTGAGTGCAACCCTAAGGTCAACCCTATCCCTAAGTGCAACCCTAAGTGCAACCCTATCCCTAAGTGCAACCCTATCCCTAAGTGCAACCCTATCCCTAAGTGCAACCCTATCCCTAAGTGCAACCCTATCCCTAAGTGCAACCCTATCCCTGAGTGCTACCCTGAGTGCAACCCTAAGTGCAACCCTATCCCTAAGTGCAACCCTAAGTGCAACCCTAAGTGCAACCCTATCCCTAAGTGCAACCCTATCCCTAAGTGCAACCCTATCCCTGAGTGCAACCCTGAGTGCAACCCTAAGTGCAACCCTATCCCTAAGTGCAACCCTAAGTGCAACCCTATCCCTAAGTGAAACCCTAAGTGCAACCCTGAGTGCAACCCTAAGTGCAACCCTAAGTGCAACCCTATCCCTAAGTGCAACCCTAAGTGCAACCCTATCCCTAAGTGCAACCCTATCCCTAAGTGCAACCCTATCCCTAAGTGCAACCCTATCCCTAAGTGCAACCCTAAGTGCAACCCTATCTCTAAGTGCAACCCTATCCATAAGTGCAACCCTAAGTGCAACCCTATCCCTAAGTGCAACCCTATCCCTAAGTGCAACCCTATCCCTAAGTGCAACCCTATCCCTAAGTGCAACCCTAAGTGCAACCCTATCCCTAAGTGCAACCCTATCCCTAAGTGCAACCCTGAGTGCAACCCTAAGTGCAACCCTATCCCTAAGTGCAACCCTAAGTGCAACCCTATCCCTAAGTGCAACCCTAAGTGCAACCCTATCCCTTAGTGCAACCTTTAGTGCAACCCTAAGTGCAACCCTAAGTGCAACCCTATCCCTAAGTGCAACCCTAAGTGCAACCCTATCCCTAAGTGCAACCCTATCCCTAAGTGCAACCCTAAGTGCAACCGTAAGTGCAACCCTAAGTGCAACCCTATCCCTAAGTGCAACCCTAAGTGCAACCCTATCCCTAAGTGCAACCCTAAGTGCAACCCTATCCCTAAGTGCAACCCTAAGTGCAACCCTAAGTGCAACCCTATCTCTAAGTGCAACCCTAAGTCCAACCCTATCCCTAAGTGCAACCCTGAGTGCAACCCTAAGTGCAACCCTATCCCTAAGTGCAACCCTAAGTGCAACCCTATCCCTAAGTGCAACCCTAAGTGCAACCCTATCCCTAAGTGCAACCCTAAGTGCAACCCTATCCCTAAGTGCAACCCTATCCTTAAGTGCAACCCTATCCCTAAGTGCAACCCTATCCCTAAGTGCAACCCTATCCCTAAGTGCAACCCTATCCCTAAGTGCAACCCTGAGTGCAACCCTGAGTGCAACCCTAAGTGCAACCCTAAGTGCAACCCTAAGTGCAACCCTATCCCTAAGTGCAACCCTAAGTGCAACCCTATCCCTAAGTGCAACCCTAAGTGCAACCGTAAGTGCAACCCTAAGTGCAACCGTAAGTGCAACCCTATCCCTAAGTGCAACCCTATCCCTAAGTGCAACCCTATCCCTAAGTGCAACCCTAAGTGCAACCCTATCTCTAAGTGCAACCCTAAGTGCAACCCTATCCCTAAGTGCAACCCTATCCCTAAGTGCAACCCTATCCCTAAGTGCAACCCTGAGTGCAACCCTAAGTGCAACCCTATCCCTAAGTGCAACCCTAAGTGCAACCCTATCCCTAAGTGCAACCCTAAGTGCAACCCTATCCCTAAGTGCAACCCTAAGTGCAACCCTAAGTGCAACCCTAAGTGCAACCCTATCCCTAAGTGCAACCCTAAGTGGAACCCTTTCCCTAAGTGCAACCCTATCCCTAAGTGCAACCCTATCCCTAAGTGCAACCCTATCCCTGAGTGCTACCCTGAGTGCAACCCTAAGTGCAACCCTATCCCTAAATGCAACCCTAAGTGCAACCCTAAGTGCAACCCTAAGTGCAACCCTATCCCTAAGTGCAACCCTATCCCTAAGTGCAACCCTATCCCTGAGTGCAACCCTGAGTGCAACCCTAAGTGCAACCCTATCCCTAAGTGCAACCCTAAGTGCAACCCTATCCCTAAGTGAAACCCTAAGTACAACCCTGAGTGCAACCCTAAGTGCAACCCTAAGTGCAACCCTATCCCTAAGTGCAACCCTAAGTGCAACCCTATCCCTAAGTGCAACCATAAGTGCAACCCTAAGTGCAACCCTATCCCTAAGTGCAACCCTATCCCTGAGTGCAACCCTATCTCTAAGTGCAACCCTAAGTGCAACCCTATCCCTAAGTGCAACCCTATCCCTAAGTGCAACCGAGTGCAACCCTAAGTGCAACCCTATCCCTAAGTGCAACCCTAAGTGCAACCCTATCCCTAAATGCAACCCTAAGTGCAACCCTTTCCCTAAGTGCAACCCTAAGTGCAACCCTAAGTGCAACCCTATCCCTAAGTGCAACCCTAAGTGGAACCCTATCCCTAAGTGCAACCCTATCCCTAAGTGCAACCCTATCCATAAGTGCAACCCTATCCCTGAGTGCAACCCTGAGTGCAACCCTAAGTGCAACCCTATCCCTAAGTGCAACCCTAAGTGCAACCCTATCCCTAAGTGCAACCCTAAGTGCAACCTCTAAGTGCAACCCTAAGTGCAACCCTATCCTTAAGTGCAACCCTAAGTGCAACCCTATCCCTAAGTGCAACCTTATCCCTAAGTGCAACCCTATCCCTAAGTGCAACCCTATCCCTGAGTGCAACCGAGTGCAACCCTAAGTGCAACCCTATCCCTAAGTGCAACCCTAAGTGCAACCCTATCCCTAAGTGCAACCCTAAGTGCAACCCTATCCCTAAGTGCAACCCTGAGTGCAACCGTAAGTGCAACCCTAAGTGCAACCCTATCCCTAAGTGCAACCCTATCCCGAAGTGCAACCCTATCCCTAAGTGCAACCCTAAGTGCAACCCTATCCCTAAGTGCAACCCTAAGTGCAACCCTATCCCTAAGTGCAACCCTGAGTGCAACCGTAAGTGCAACCCTAAGTGCAACCCTATCCCTAAGTGCAACCCTATCCCTGAGTGCAACCCTAACTCTAAGTGCAACCCTAAGTGCAACCCTATCCCTAAGTGCAACCCTATCCCTAAGTGCAACCCTGAGTGCAACCCTAAGTGCAACCCTATCCCTAAGTGCAACCCTAAGTGCAACCCTATCCCTAAATGCAACCCTAAGTGCAACCCTATCCCTAAGTGCAACCCTAAGTGCAACCCTAAGTGCAACCCTATCCCTAAGTGCAACCCTAAGTGCAACCCTATCCCTAAGTGCAACCCTAAGTGCAACCCTAAGTGCAACCCTAAGTGCAACCCTAAGTGCAACCCTATCCCTAAGTGCAACCCTATCCCTAAGTGCAACCCTATCCCTGAGTGCAACCCTATCCCTAAGTGCAACCCTATCCCTAAGTGCAACCCTATCCCTAAGTGCAATCCTAAGTGCAACCCTAAGTGCAACCCTAAGTGCAACCCTATCCCTAAGTGCAACCCTATCCCTAAGTGCAACCCTATCCCTAAGTGCAACCCTATCCCTAAGTGCAACCCTAAGTGCAACCCTATCCCTAAGTGCAACCCTATCCATAAGTGCAACCCTAAGTGCAACCCTATCCCTAAGTGCAACCCTATCCCTAAGTGCAACCCTATCCCTAAGTGCAACCCTATCCCTAAGTGCAACCCTAAGTGCAACCCTATCCCTAAGTGCAACCCTATCCCTAAGTGCAACCCTGAGTGCAACCCTAAGTGCAACCCTATCCCTAAGTGCAACCCTAAGTGCAACCCTATCCCTTAGTGCAACCTTTAGTGCAACCCTAAGTGCAACCCTAAGTGCAATTCTATCCCTAAGTGCAACCCTAAGTGCAACCCTATCCCTAAGTGCAACCCTATCCCTAAGTGCAACCCTATCCCTAAGTGCAACCCTAAGTGCAACCGTAAGTGCAACCCTAAGTGCAACCCTATCCCTAAGTGCAACCCTATCCCTAAGTGCAACCCTAAGTGCAACCCTAAGTGCAACCCTATCCCTAAGTGCAACCGTATCCCTAAGTGCAACCCTATCCCTAAGTGCAACCCTATCCCTAAGTGCAACCCTAAGTGCAACCCTATCCCTAAGTGCAACCCTATCCCTAAGTGCAACCCTAAGTGCAACCCTATCCCTAAGTGCAACCCTATCCCTAAGTGCAACCCTATCCCTAAGTGCAACCCTATCCCTAAGTGCAACCCTAAGTGCAACCCTATCCCTAAGTGCAACCCTAAGTGCAACCCTATCCCTTAGTGCAACCTTTAGTGCAACCCTAAGTGCAACCCTAAGTGCAACCCTATCCCTAAGTGCAACCCTAAGTGCAACCCTATCCCTAAGTGCAACCCTAAGTGCAACCCTATCCCTAAGTGCAACCCTAAGTGCAACCCTATCCCTAAGTGCAACCCTAAGTGCAACCCTATCCCTAAGTGCAACCCTAAGTGCAACCCTAAGTGCAACCCTATCTCTAAGTGCAACCCTAAGTCCAACCCTATCCCTAAGTGCAACCCTGAGTGCAACCCTAAGTGTAACCCTATCCCTAAGTGCAACCCTAAATGCAACCCTATCCCTAAGTGCAACCCTAAGTGCAACCCTATCCCTAAGTGCAACCCTAAGTGCAACCCTATCCCTAAGTGCAACCCTATCCTTAAGTGCAACCCTATCCCTAAGTGCAACCCTATACCTAAGTGCAACCCTATCCCTAAGTGCAACCCTGAGTGCAACCCTGAGTGCAACCCTAAGTGCAACCCTAAGTGCAACCCTATCCCTAAGTGCAACCCTAAGTGCAACCCTATCCCTAAGTGCAACCCTAAGTGCAACCGTAAGTGCAACCCTAAGTGCAACCGTAAGTGCAACCCTATCCCTAAGTGCAACCCTAAGTGCAACCCTATCTCTAAGTGCAACCCTAAGTGCAACCCTATCCCTAAGTGCAACCCTATCCCTAAGTGCAACCCTATCCCTAAGTGCAACCCTGAGTGCAACCCTAAGTGCAACCCTATCCCTAAGTGCAACCCTAAGTGCAACCCTATCCCTAAGTGCAACCCTAAGTGCAACCCTATCCCTAAGTGCAACCCTAAGTGCAACCCTAAGTGCAACCCTAAGTGCAACCCTATCCCTAAGTGCAACCCTAAGTGGAACCCTATCCCTAAGTGCAACCCTATCCCTAAGTGCAACCCTATCCCTAAGTGCAACCCTATCCCTGAGTGCTACCCTGAGTGCAACCCTAAGTGCAACCCTATCCCTAAATGCAACCCTAAGTGCAACCCTAAGTGCAACCCTAAGTGCAACCCTATCCCTAAGTGCAACCCTATCCCTAAGTGCAACCCTATCCCTAAGTGCAACCCTATCCCTGAGTGCAACCCTGAGTGCAACCCTAAGTGCAACCCTATCCCTAAGTGCAACCCTAAGTGCAACCCTAAGTGCAACCCTAAGTGCAACCCTATCCCTAAGTGCAACCCTATCCCTAAGTGCAACCCTATCCATAAGTGCAACCCTAAGTGCAACCCTATCCCTAAGTGCAACCCTATCCCTAAGTGCAACCCTATCCCTAAGTGCAACCCTATCCCTAAGTGCAACCCTAAGTGCAACCCTATCCCTAAGTGCAACCCTATCCCTAAGTGCAACCCTGAGTGCAACCCTAAGTGCAACCCTATCCCTAAGTGCAACCCTAAGTGCAACCCTATCCCTAAGTGCAACCCTAAGTGCAACCCTATCCCTTAGTGCAACCTTTAGTGCAACCCTAAGTGCAACCCTAAGTGCAACCCTATCCCTAAGTGCAACCCTAAGTGCAACCCTATCCCTAAGTGCAACCCTATCCCTAAGTGCAACCCTATCCCTAAGTGCAACCCTAAGTGCAACCGTAAGTGCAACCCTAAGTGCAACCCTATCCCTAAGTGCAACCCTATCCCTAAGTGCAACCCTAAGTGCAACCCTAAGTGCAACCCTATCCCTAAGTGCAACCCTATCCCTAAGTGCAACCCTATCCCTAAGTGCAACCCTATCCATAAGTGCAACCCTAAGTGCAACCCTATCCCTAAGTGCAACCCTATCCCTAAGTGCAACCCTATCCCTAAGTGCAACCCTATCCCTAAGTGCAACCCTAAGTGCAACCCTATCCCTAAGTGCAACCCTAAGTGCAACCCTATCCCTTAGTGCAACCTTTAGTGCAACCCTAAGTGCAACCCTAAGTGCAACCCTATCCCTAAGTGCAACCCTAAGTGCAACCCTATCCCTAAGTGCAACCCTATCCCTAAGTGCAACCCTAAGTGCAACCGTAAGTGCAACCCTAAGTGCAACCCTATCCCTAAGTGCAACCCTATCCCTAAGTGCAACCCTAAGTGCAACCCTATCCCTAAGTGCAACCCTAAGTGCAACCCTATCCCTAAGTGCAACCCTAAGTGCAACCCTATCCCTAAGTGCAACCCTAAGTGCAACCCTAAGTGCAACCCTATCGCTAAGTGCAACCCTAAGTCCAACCCTATCCCTAAGTGCAACCCTGAGTGCAACCCTAAGTGCAACCCTATCCCTAAGTGCAACCCTAAGTGCAACCCTATCCCTAAGTGCAACCCTAAGTGCAACCCTATCCCTAAGTGCAACCCTAAGTGCAACCCTATCCCTAAGTGCAACCCTATCCTTAAGTGCAACCCTATCCCTAAGTGCAACCCTATCCCTAAGTGCAACCCTATCCCTAAGTGCAACCCTATCCCTAAGTGCAACCCTATCCCTAAGTGCAACCCTGAGTGCAACCCTGAGTGCAACCCTAAGTGTAACCCTAAGTGCAACCCTAAGTGCAACCCTATCCCTAAGTGCAACCCTAAGTGCAACCCTATCCCTAAGTGCAACCCTAAGTGCAACCGTAAGTGCAACCCTAAGTGCAACCGTAAGTGCAACCCTATCCCTAAGTGCAACCCTAAGTGCAACCCTATCCCTAAGTGCAACCCTATCCCTAAGTGCAACCCTATCCCTAAGTGCAACCCTGAGTGCAACCCTAAGTGCAACCCTATCCCTAAGTGCAACCCTAAGTGCAACCCTATCCCTAAGTGCAACCCTAAGTGCAACCCTATCCCTAAGTGCAACCCTAAGTGCAACCCTAAGTGCAACCCTAAGTGCAACCCTATCCCTAAGTGCAACCCTAAGTGGAACCCTATCCCTAAGTGCAACCCTATCCCTAAGTGCAACCCTATCCCTAAGTGCAACCCTATCCCTGAGTGCTACCCTGAGTGCAACCCTAAGTGCAACCCTATCCCTAAATGCAACCCTAAGTGCAACCCTAAGTGCAACCCTAAGTGCAACCCTATCCCTAAGTGCAACCCTATCCCTGAGTGCAACCCTGAGTGCAACCCTAAATGCAACCCTATCCCTAAGTGCAACCCTAAGTGCAACCCTATCCCTAAGTGAAACCCTAAGTACAACCCTGAGTGCAACCCTAAGTGCAACCCTAAGTGCAACCCTATCCCTAAGTGCAACCCTAAGTGCAACCCTATCCCTAAGTGCAACCATAAGTGCAACCCTAAGTGCAACCCTATCCCTAAGTGCAACCCTATCCCTGAGTGCAACCCTATCTCTAAGTGCAACCCTAAGTGCAACCCTATCCCTAAGTGCAACCCTATCCCTAAGTGCAACCGAGTGCAACCCTAAGTGCAACCCTATCCCTAAGTGCAACCCTAAGTGCAACCCTATCCCTAAATGCAACCCTAAGTGCAACCCTTTCCCTAAGTGCAACCCTAAGTGCAACCCTAAGTGCAACCCTATCCCTAAGTGCAACCCTAAGTGGAACCCTATCCCTAAGTGCAACCCTATCCCTAAGTGCAACCCTATCCATAAGTGCAACCCTATCCCTGAGTGCAACCCTGAGTGCAACCCTAAGTGCAACCCTATCCCTAAGTGCAACCCTAAGTGCAACCCTATCCCTAAGTGCAACCCTAAGTGCAACCTCTAAGTGCAACCCTAAGTGCAACCCTATCCTTAAGTGCAACCCTAAGTGCAACCCTATCCCTAAGTGCAACCCTATCCCTAAGTGCAACCCTATCCCTAAGTGCAACCCTATCCCTGAGTGCAACCGAGTGCAACCCTAAGTGCAACCCTATCCCTAAGTGCAACCCTAAGTGCAACCCTATCCCTAAGTGCAACCCTAAGTGCAACCCTATCCCTAAGTGCAACCCTGAGTGCAACCGTAAGTGCAACCCTAAGTGCAACCCTATCCCTAAGTGCAACCCTATCCCGAAGTGCAACCCTATCCCTAAGTGCAACCCTAAGTGCAACCCTATCCCTAAGTGCAACCCTAAGTGCAACCCTATCCCTAAGTGCAACCCTGAGTGCAACCGTAAGTGCAACCCTATCCCTAAGTGCAACCCTATCCCTAAGTGCAACCCTATCCCTAAGTGCAACCCTGAGTGCAACCCTAAGTGCAACCCTATCCCTAAGTGCAACCCTAAGTGCAACCCTATCCCTAAGTGCAACCCTAAGTGCAACCCTAAGTGCAACCCTAAGTGCAACCCTATCCCTAAGTGCAACCCTATCCCTAAGTGCAACCCTATCCCTGAGTGCAACCCTATCCCTAAGTGCAACCCTATCCCTAAGTGCAACCCTATCCCTAAGTGCAACCCTAAGTGCAACCCTAAGTGCAACCCTATCCCTAAGTGCAACCCTATCCCTAAGTGCAACCCTATCCCTAAGTGCAACCCTATCCATAAGTGCAACCCTAAGTGCAACCCTATCCCTAAGTGCAACCCTATCCCTAAGTGCAACCCTATCCCTAAGTGCAACCCTATCCCTAAGTGCAACCCTAAGTGCAACCCTATCCCTAAGTGCAACCCTATCCCTAAGTGCAACCCTGAGTGCAACCCTAAGTGCAACCCTATCCCTAAGTGCAACCCTATCCCTAAGTGCAACCCTAAGTGCAACCCTATCCCTTAGTGCAACCTTTAGTGCAACCCTAAGTGCAACCCTAAGTGCAACCCTATCCCTAAGTGCAACCCTAAGTGCAACCCTATCCCTAAGTGCAACCCTATCCCTAAGTGCAACCCTATCCCTAAGTGCAACCCTAAGTGCAACCGTAAGTGCAACCCTAAGTGCAACCCTATCCCTAAGTGCAACCCTAACCCTAAGTGCAACCCTAAGTGCAACCCTAAGTGCAACCCTATCCCTAAGTGCAACCGTAAGTGCAACCCTAAGTGCAACCCTATCCCTAAGTGCAACCCTATCCCTAAGTGCAACCCTATCCCTAAGTGCAACCCTATCCCTAAGTGCAACCCTAAGTGCAACCCTATCCCTAAGTGCAACCCTATCCATAAGTGCAACCCTAAGTGCAACCCTATCCCTAAGTGCAACCCTATCCCTAAGTGCAACCCTATCCCTAAGTGCAACCCTATCCCTAAGTGCAACCCTAAGTGCAACCCTATCCCTAAGTGCAACCCTATCCCTAAGTGCAACCCTGAGTGCAACCCTAAGTGCAACCCTATCCCTAAGTGCAACCCTAAGTGCAACCCTATCCCTAAGTGCAACCCTAAGTGCAACCCTATCCCTTAGTGCAACCTTTAGTGCAACCCTAAGTGCAACCCTAAGTGCAACCCTATCCCTAAGTGCAACCCTAAGTGCAACCCTATCCCGAAGTGCAACCCTATCCCTAAGTGCAACCCTAAGTGCAACCGTAAGTGCAACCCTAAGTGCAATCCTATCCCTAAGTGCAACCCTATCCCTAAGTGCAACCCTAAGTGCAACCCTATCCCTAAGTGCAACCCTAAGTGCAACCGTAAGTGCAACCCTAAGTGCAACCCTATCCCTAAGTGCAACCCTAACCCTAAGTGCAACCCTAAGTGCAACCCTAAGTGCAACCCTATCCCTAAGTGCAACCCTATCCCTAAGTGCAACCCTATCCCTAAGTGCAACCCTATCCCTAAGTGCAACCCTAAGTGCAACCCTATCCCTAAGTGCAACCCTATCCATAAGTGCATCCATAAGTGCAACCCTATCCCTAAGTGCAACCCTATCCCTAAGTGCAACCCTATCCCTAAGTGCAACCCTATCCCTAAGTGCAACCCTAAGTGCAACCCTATCCCTAAGTGCAACCCTATCCCTAAGTGCAACCCTGAGTGCAACCCTAAGTGCAACCCTATCCCTAAGTGCAACCCTAAGTGCAACCCTATCCCTAAGTGCAACCCTAAGTGCAACCCTATCCCTTAGTGCAACCTTTAGTGCAACCCTAAGTGCAACCCTAAGTGCAACCCTATCCCTAAGTGCAACCCTAAGTGCAACCCTATCCCGAAGTGCAACCCTATCCCTAAGTGCAACCCTAAGTGCAACCGTAAGTGCAACCCTAAGTGCAATCCTATCCCTAAGTGCAACCCTATCCCTAAGTGCAACCCTAAGTGCAACCCTATCCCTAAGTGCAACCCTAAGTGCAACCCTATCCCTAAGTGCAACCCTAAGTGCAACCCTATCCCTAAGTGCAACCCTAAGTGCAACCCTAAGTGCAACCCTATCGCTAAGTGCAACCCTAAGTCCAACCCTATCCCTAAGTGCAACCCTGAGTGCAACCCTAAGTGCAACCCTATCCCTAAGTGCAACCCTAAGTGCAACCCTATCCCTAAGTGCAACCCTAAGTGCAACCCTATCCCTAAGTGCAACCCTAAGTGCAACCCTATCCCTAAGTGCAACCCTATCCTTAAGTGCAACCCTATCCCTAAGTGCAACCCTATCCCTAAGTGCAACCCTATCCCTAAGTGCAACCCTATCCCTAAGTGCAACCCTGAGTGCAACCCTGAGTGCAACCCTAAGTGCAACCCTGAGTGCAACCCTAAGTGCAACCCTATCCCTAAGTGCAACCGTAAGTGCAACCCTATCCCTAAGTGCAACCCTAAGTGCAACCCTATCTCTAAGTGCAACCCTAAGTGCAACCCTATCCCTAAGTGCAACCCTATCCCTAAGTGCAACCCTAAGTGCAACCCTATCCCTAAGTGCAACCCTATCCATAAGTGCAACCCTAAGTGCAACCCTATCCCTAAGTGCAACCCTATCCCTAAGTGCAACCCTATCCCTAAGTGCAACCCTAAGTGCAACCCTATCCCTAAGTGCAACCCTATCCCTAAGTGCAACCCTGAGTGCAACCCTAAGTGCAACCCTATCCCTAAGTGCAACCCTAAGTGCAACCCTATCCCTAAGTGCAACCTTAAGTGCAACCCTATCCCTTAGTGCAACCTTTAGTGCAACCCTAAGTGCAACCCTAAGTGCAACCCTATCCCTAAGTGCAACCCTAAGTGCAACCCTATCCCTAAGTGCAACCCTATCCCTAAGTGCAACCCTAAGTGCAACCCTATCCCTAAATGCAACCCTAAGTGCAACCCTATCCCTAAGTGCAACCCTAAGTGCAACCCTAAGTGCAACCCTATCCCTAAGTGCAACCCTAAGTGCAACCCTATCCCTAAGTGCAACCCTAAGTGCAACCCTAAGTGCAACCCTAAGTGCAACCCTATCCCTAAGTGCAACCCTATCCCTAAGTGCAACCCTATCCCTGAGTGCAACCCTATCCCTAAGTGCAACCCTATCCCTAAGTGCAACCCTATCCCTAAGTGCAACCCTAAGTGCAACCCTAAGTGCAACCCTAAGTGCAACCCTAAGTGCAACCCTATCCCTAAGTGCAACCCTATCCCTAAGTGCAACCCTATCCATAAGTGCAACCCTAAGTGCAACCCTATCCCTAAGTGCAACCCTATCCCTAAGTGCAACCCTATCCCTAAGTGCAACCCTATCCCTAAGTGCAACCCTAAGTGCAACCCTATCCCTAAGTGCAACCCTATCCCTAAGTGCAACCCTGAGTGCAACCCTAAGTGCAACCCTATCCCTAAGTGCAACCCTAAGTGCAACCCTATCCCTAAGTGCAACCCTAAGTGCAACCCTATCCCTTAGTGCAACCTTTAGTGCAACCCTAAGTGCAACCCTAAGTGCAACCCTATCCCTAAGTGCAACCCTAAGTGCAACCCTATCCCTAAGTGCAACCCTATCCCTAAGTGCAACCCTATCCCTAAGTGCAACCCTAAGTGCAACCGTAAGTGCAACCCTAAGTGCAACCCTATCCCTAAGTGCAACCCTATCCCTAAGTGCAACCCTAAGTGCAACCCTAAGTGCAACCCTATCCCTAAGTGCAACCCTATCCCTAAGTGCAACCCTATCCCTAAGTGCAACCCTATCCATAAGTGCAACCCTAAGTGCAACCCTATCCCTAAGTGCAACCCTATCCCTAAGTGCAACCCTATCCCTAAGTGCAACCCTAAGTGCAACCCTATCCCTAAGTGCAACCCTAAGTGCAACCCTATCCCTTAGTGCAACCTTTAGTGCAACCCTAAGTGCAACCCTAAGTGCAACCCTATCCCTAAGTGCAACCCTAAGTGCAACCCTATCCCTAAGTGCAACCCTATCCCTAAGTGCAACCCTAAGTGCAACCGTAAGTGCAACCCTAAGTGCAACCCTATCCCTAAGTGCAACCCTATCCCTAAGTGCAACCCTAAGTGCAACCCTATCCCTAAGTGCAACCCTAAGTGCAACCCTATCCCTAAGTGCAACCCTAAGTGCAACCCTATCCCTAAGTGCAACCCTAAGTGCAACCCTAAGTGCAACCCTATCGCTAAGTGCAACCCTAAGTCCAACCCTATCCCTAAGTGCAACCCTGAGTGCAACCCTAAGTGCAACCCTATCCCTAAGTGCAACCCTAAGTGCAACCCTATCCCTAAGTGCAACCCTAAGTGCAACCCTATCCCTAAGTGCAACCCTAAGTGCAACCCTATCCCTAAGTGCAACCCTATCCTTAAGTGCAACCCTATCCCTAAGTGCAACCCTATCCCTAAGTGCAACCCTATCCCTAAGTGCAACCCTATCCCTAAGTGCAACCCTGAGTGCAACCCTGAGTGCAACCCTAAGTGCAACCCTAAGTGCAACCCTAAGTGCAACCCTATCCCTAAGTGCAACCCTAAGTGCAACCCTATCCCTAAGTGCAACCCTAAGTGCAACCCTATCCCTAAGTGCAACCCTATCCCTAAGTGCAACCCTATCCCTAAGTGCAACCCTGAGTGCAACCCTAAGTGCAACCCTATCCCTAAGTGCAACCCTAAGTGCAACCCTATCCCTAAGTGCAACCCTAAGTGCAACCCTATCCCTAAGTGCAACCCTAAGTGCAACCCTAAGTGCAACCCTAAGTGCAACCCTATCCCTAAGTGCAACCCTAAGTGGAACCCTATCCCTAAGTGCAACCCTATCCCTAAGTGCAACCCTATCCCTAAGTGCAACCCTATCCCTGAGTGCTACCCTGAGTGCAACCCTAAGTGCAACCCTATCCCTAAATGCAACCCTAAGTGCAACCCTAAGTGCAACCCTAAGTGCAACCCTATCCCTAAGTGCAACCCTATCCCTGAGTGCAACCCTGAGTGCAACCCTAAGTGCAACCCTATCCCTAAGTGCAACCCTAAGTGCAACCCTATCCCTAAGTGAAACCCTAAGTACAACCCTGAGTGCAACCCTAAGTGCAACCCTAAGTGCAACCCTATCCCTAAGTGCAACCCTAAGTGCAACCCTATCCCTAAGTGCAACCATAAGTGCAACCCTAAGTGCAACCCTATCCCTAAGTGCAACCCTATCCCTGAGTGCAACCCTATCTCTAAGTGCAACCCTAAGTGCAACCCTATCCCTAAGTGCAACCCTATCCCAAAGTGCAACCGAGTGCAACCCTAAGTGCAACCCTATCCCTAAGTGCAACCCTAAGTGCAACCCTATCCCTAAATGCAACCCTAAGTGCAACCCTTTCCCTAAGTGCAACCCTAAGTGCAACCCTAAGTGCAACCCTATCCCTAAGTGCAACCCTAAGTGGAACCCTATCCCTAAGTGCAGCCCTATCCCTAAGTGCAACCCTATCCATAAGTGCAACCCTATCCCTAAGTGCAACCCTATCCCTAAGTGCAACCCTAAGTGCAACCCTATCCCTAAGTGCAACCCTAAGTGCAACCTCTAAGTGCAACCCTAAGTGCAACCCTATCCTTAAGTGCAACCCTAAGTGCAACCCTATCCCTAAGTGCAACCCTATCCCTAAGTGCAACCCTATCCCTAAGTGCAACCCTATCCCTGAGTGCAACCGAGTGCAACCCTAAGTGCAACCCTATCCCTAAGTGCAACCCTAAGTGCAACCCTATCCCTAAGTGCAACCCTAAGTGCAACCCTATCCCTAAGTGCAACCCTGAGTGCAACCGTAAGTGCAACCCTAAGTGCAACCCTATCCCTAAGTGCAACCCTATCCCGAAGTGCAACCCTATCCCTAAGTGCAACCCTAAGTGCAACCCTATCCCTAAGTGCAACCCTAAGTGCAACCCTATCCCTAAGTGCAACCCTGAGTGCAACCGTAAGTGCAACCCTAAGTGCAACCCTATCCCTAAGTGCAACCCTATCCCGAAGTGCAACCCTATCCCTAAGTACAACCCTGAGTGCAACCCTATCCCTAAGTGCAACCCTATCCCTAAGTGCAACCCTATCCCTAAGTGCAACCCTAAGTGCAACCCTATCCCTAAGTGCAACCCTAAGTGCAACCCTATCCCTAAGTGCAACCCTAAGTGCAACCCTATCCCTAAGTGCAACCCTGAGTGCAACCGTAAGTGCAACCCTATCCCTAAGTGCAACCCTATCCCTAAGTGCAACCCTATCCCTAAGTGCAACCCTATTCCTAAGTGCAACCCTGAGTGCAACCCTATCCCTAAGTGCAACCCTAAGTGGAACCCTATCCCTAAGTGCAACCCTATCCCTAAGTGCAACCCTATCCATAAGTGCAACCCTATCCCTGAGTGCAACCCTGAGTGCAACCCTAAGGTCAACCCTATCCCTAAGTGCAACCCTAAGTGCAACCCTATCCCTAAGTGCAACCCTATCCCTAAGTGCAACCCTATCCCTAAGTGCAACCCTATCCCTAAGTGCAACCCTATCCCTAAGTGCAACCCTATCCCTGAGTGCTACCCTGAGTGCAACCCTAAGTGCAACCCTATCCCTAAGTGCAACCCTAAGTGCAACCCTAAGTGCAACCCTATCCCTAAGTGCAACCCTATCCCTAAGTGCAACCCTATCCCTGAGTGCAACCCTGAGTGCAACCCTAAGTGCAACCCTATCCCTAAGTGCAACCCTAAGTGCAACCCTATCCCTAAGTGAAACCCTAAGTGCAACCCTGAGTGCAACCCTAAGTGCAACCCTAAGTGCAACCCTATCCCTAAGTGCAACCCTAAGTGCAACCCTATCCCTAAGTGCAACCCTATCCCTAAGTGCAACCCTATCCCTAAGTGCAACCCTATCCCTAAGTGCAACCCTAAGTGCAACCCTATCTCTAAGTGCAACCCTATCCATAAGTGCAACCCTAAGTGCAACCCTATCCCTAAGTGCAACCCTATCCCTAAGTGCAACCCTATCCCTAAGTGCAACCCTATCCCTAAGTGCAACCCTAAGTGCAACCCTATCCCTAAGTGCAACCCTATCCCTAAGTGCAACCCTGAGTGCAACCCTAAGTGCAACCCTATCCCTAAGTGCAACCCTAAGTGCAACCCTATCCCTAAGTGCAACCCTAAGTGCAACCCTATCCCTTAGTGCAACCTTTAGTGCAACCCTAAGTGCAACCCTATCCCTAAGTGCAACCCTAAGTGCAACCCTATCCCTAAGTGCAACCCTAAGTGCAACCCTATCTCTAAGTGCAACCCTAAGTCCAACCCTATCCCTAAGTGCAACCCTGAGTGCAACCCTAAGTGCAACCCTATCCCTAAGTGCAACCCTAAGTGCAACCCTATCCCTAAGTGCAACCCTAAGTGCAACCCTATCCCTAAGTGCAACCCTAAGTGCAACCCTATCCCTAAGTGCAACCCTAAGTGCAACCCTATCCCTAAGTGCAACCCTATCCCTAAGTGCAACCCTAAGTGCAACCCTATCCCTAAGTGCAACCCTAAGTGCAACCCTATCCCTAAGTGCAACCCTAAGTGCAACCCTAAGTGCAACCCTAAGTGCAACCCTATCCCTAAGTGCAACCCTATCCCTAAGTGCAACCCTGAGTGCAACCCTGAGTGCAACCCTAAGTGCAACCCTAAGTGCAACCCTAAGTGCAACCCTATCCCTAAGTGCAACCCTAAGTGCAACCCTATCCCTAAGTGCAACCCTAAGTGCAACCGTAAGTGCAACCCTAAGTGCAACCGTAAGTGCAACCCTATCCCTAAGTGCAACCCTATCCCTAAGTGCAACCCTATCCCTAAGTGCAACCCTAAGTGCAACCCTATCTCTAAGTGCAACCCTAAGTGCAACCCTATCCCTAAGTGCAACCCTATCCCTAAGTGCAACCCTATCCCTAAGTGCAACCCTGAGTGCAACCCTAAGTGCAACCCTATCCCTAAGTGCAACCCTAAGTGCAACCCTATCCCTAAGTGCAACCCTAAGTGCAACCCTATCCCTAAGTGCAACCCTAAGTGCAACCCTAAGTGCAACCCTAAGTGCAACCCTATCCCTAAGTGCAACCCTAAGTGGAACCCTATCCCTAAGTGCAACCCTATCCCTAAGTGCAACCCTATCCCTAAGTGCAACCCTATCCCTGAGTGCTACCCTGAGTGCAACCCTAAGTGCAACCCTATCCCTAAATGCAACCCTAAGTGCAACCCTAAGTGCAACCCTAAGTGCAACCCTATCCCTAAGTGCAACCCTATCCCTAAGTGCAACCCTATCCCTGAGTGCAACCCTGAGTGCAACCCTAAGTGCAACCCTATCCCTAAGTGCAACCCTAAGTGCAACCCTATCCCTAAGTGAAACCCTAAGTACAACCCTGAGTGCAACCCTAAGTGCAACCCTAAGTGCAACCCTATCCCTAAGTGCAACCCTAAGTGCAACCCTATCCCTAAGTGCAACCATAAGTGCAACCCTAAGTGCAACCCTATCCCTAAGTGCAACCCTATCCCTGAGTGCAACCCTATCTCTAAGTGCAACCCTAAGTGCAACCCTATCCCTAAGTGCAACCCTATCCCTAAGTGCAACCGAGTGCAATCCTAAGTGCAACCCTATCCCTAAGTGCAACCCTAAGTGCAACCCTATCCCTAAATGCAACCCTAAGTGCAACCCTTTCCCTAAGTGCAACCCTAAGTGCAACCCTAAGTGCAACCCTATCCCTAAGTGCAACCCTAAGTGGAACCCTATCCCTAAGTGCAACCCTATCCCTAAGTGCAACCCTATCCATAAGTGCAACCCTATCCCTGAGTGCAACCCTGAGTGCAACCCTAAGTGCAACCCTATCCCTAAGTGCAACCCTAAGTGCAACCCTATCCCTAAGTGCAACCCTAAGTGCAACCTCTAAGTGCAACCCTAAGTGCAACCCTATCCTTAAGTGCAACCCTAAGTGCAACCCTATCCCTAAGTGCAACCCTATCCCTAAGTGCAACCCTATCCCTAAGTGCAACCCTATCCCTGAGTGCAACCGAGTGCAACCCTAAGTGCAACCCTATCCCTAAGTGCAACCCTAAGTGCAACCCTATCCCTAAGTGCAACCCTAAGTGCAACCCTATCCCTAAGTGCAACCCTGAGTGCAACCGTAAGTGCAACCCTAAGTGCAACCCTATCCCTAAGTGCAACCCTATCCCGAAGTGCAACCCTATCCCTAAGTACAACCCTGAGTGCAACCCTATCCCTAAGTGCAACCCTATCCCTAAGTGCAACCCTATCCCTAAGTGCAACCCTAAGTGCAACCCTATCCCTAAGTGCAACCCTAAGTGCAACCCTATCCCTAAGTGCAACCCTAAGTGCAACCCTATCCCTAAGTGCAACCCTGAGTGCAACCGTAAGTGCAACCCTATCCCTAAGTGCAACCCTATCCCTAAGTGCAACCCTATCCCTAAGTGCAACCCTATTCCTAAGTGCAACCCTGAGTGCAACCCTATCCCTAAGTGCAACCCTAAGTGGAACCCTATCCCTAAGTGCAACCCTATCCCTAAGTGCAACCCTATCCATAAGTGCAACCCTATCCCTGAGTGCAACCCTGAGTGCAACCCTAAGGTCAACCCTATCCCTAAGTGCAACCCTAAGTGCAACCCTATCCCTAAGTGCAACCCTATCCCTAAGTGCAACCCTATCCCTAAGTGCAACCCTATCCCTAAGTGCAACCCTATCCCTAAGTGCAACCCTATCCCTGAGTGCTACCCTGAGTGCAACCCTAAGTGCAACCCTATCCCTAAGTGCAACCCTAAGTGCAACCCTAAGTGCAACCCTATCCCTAAGTGCAACCCTATCCCTAAGTGCAACCCTATCCCTGAGTGCAACCCTGAGTGCAACCCTAAGTGCAACCCTATCCCTAAGTGCAACCCTAAGTGCAACCCTATCCCTAAGTGAAACCCTAAGTGCAACCCTGAGTGCAACCCTAAGTGCAACCCTAAGTGCAACCCTATCCCTAAGTGCAACCCTAAGTGCAACCCTATCCCTAAGTGCAACCCTATCCCTAAGTGCAACCCTATCCCTAAGTGCAACCCTATCCCTAAGTGCAACCCTAAGTGCAACCCTATCTCTAAGTGCAACCCTATCCATAAGTGCAACCCTAAGTGCAACCCTATCCCTAAGTGCAACCCTATCCCTAAGTGCAACCCTATCCCTAAGTGCAACCCTATCCCTAAGTGCAACCCTAAGTGCAACCCTATCCCTAAGTGCAACCCTATCCCTAAGTGCAACCCTGAGTGCAACCCTAAGTGCAACCCTATCCCTAAGTGCAACCCTAAGTGCAACCCTATCCCTAAGTGCAACCCTAAGTGCAACCCTATCCCTTAGTGCAACCTTTAGTGCAACCCTAAGTGCAACCCTATCCCTAAGTGCAACCCTAAGTGCAACCCTATCCCTAAGTGCAACCCTAAGTGCAACCCTATCTCTAAGTGCAACCCTAAGTCCAACCCTATCCCTAAGTGCAACCCTGAGTGCAACCCTAAGTGCAACCCTATCCCTAAGTGCAACCCTAAGTGCAACCCTATCCCTAAGTGCAACCCTAAGTGCAACCCTATCCCTAAGTGCAACCCTAAGTGCAACCCTATCCCTAAGTGCAACCCTAAGTGCAACCCTATCCCTAAGTGCAACCCTATCCCTAAGTGCAACCCTAAGTGCAACCCTATCCCTAAGTGCAACCCTAAGTGCAACCCTATCCCTAAGTGCAACCCTAAGTGCAACCCTAAGTGCAACCCTAAGTGCAACCCTATCCCTAAGTGCAACCCTATCCCTAAGTGCAACCCTGAGTGCAACCCTGAGTGCAACCCTAAGTGCAACCCTAAGTGCAACCCTAAGTGCAACCCTATCCCTAAGTGCAACCCTAAGTGCAACCCTATCCCTAAGTGCAACCCTAAGTGCAACCGTAAGTGCAACCCTAAGTGCAACCGTAAGTGCAACCCTATCCCTAAGTGCAACCCTATCCCTAAGTGCAACCCTATCCCTAAGTGCAACCCTAAGTGCAACCCTATCTCTAAGTGCAACCCTAAGTGCAACCCTATCCCTAAGTGCAACCCTATCCCTAAGTGCAACCCTATCCCTAAGTGCAACCCTGAGTGCAACCCTAAGTGCAACCCTATCCCTAAGTGCAACCCTAAGTGCAACCCTATCCCTAAGTGCAACCCTAAGTGCAACCCTATCCCTAAGTGCAACCCTAAGTGCAACCCTAAGTGCAACCCTAAGTGCAACCCTATCCCTAAGTGCAACCCTAAGTGGAACCCTATCCCTAAGTGCAACCCTATCCCTAAGTGCAACCCTATCCCTAAGTGCAACCCTATCCCTGAGTGCTACCCTGAGTGCAACCCTAAGTGCAACCCTATCCCTAAATGCAACCCTAAGTGCAACCCTAAGTGCAACCCTAAGTGCAACCCTATCCCTAAGTGCAACCCTATCCCTAAGTGCAACCCTATCCCTGAGTGCAACCCTGAGTGCAACCCTAAGTGCAACCCTATCCCTAAGTGCAACCCTAAGTGCAACCCTATCCCTAAGTGAAACCCTAAGTACAACCCTGAGTGCAACCCTAAGTGCAACCCTAAGTGCAACCCTATCCCTAAGTGCAACCCTAAGTGCAACCCTATCCCTAAGTGCAACCATAAGTGCAACCCTAAGTGCAACCCTATCCCTAAGTGCAACCCTATCCCTGAGTGCAACCCTATCTCTAAGTGCAACCCTAAGTGCAACCCTATCCCTAAGTGCAACCCTATCCCTAAGTGCAACCGAGTGCAATCCTAAGTGCAACCCTATCCCTAAGTGCAACCCTAAGTGCAACCCTATCCCTAAATGCAACCCTAAGTGCAACCCTTTCCCTAAGTGCAACCCTAAGTGCAACCCTAAGTGCAACCCTATCCCTAAGTGCAACCCTAAGTGGAACCCTATCCCTAAGTGCAACCCTATCCCTAAGTGCAACCCTATCCATAAGTGCAACCCTATCCCTGAGTGCAACCCTGAGTGCAACCCTAAGTGCAACCCTATCCCTAAGTGCAACCCTAAGTGCAACCCTATCCCTAAGTGCAACCCTAAGTGCAACCTCTAAGTGCAACCCTAAGTGCAACCCTATCCTTAAGTGCAACCCTAAGTGCAACCCTATCCCTAAGTGCAACCCTATCCCTAAGTGCAACCCTATCCCTAAGTGCAACCCTATCCCTGAGTGCAACCGAGTGCAACCCTAAGTGCAACCCTATCCCTAAGTGCAACCCTAAGTGCAACCCTATCCCTAAGTGCAACCCTAAGTGCAACCCTATCCCTAAGTGCAACCCTGAGTGCAACCGTAAGTGCAACCCTAAGTGCAACCCTATCCCTAAGTGCAACCCTATCCCGAAGTGCAACCCTATCCCTAAGTGCAACCCTAAGTGCAACCCTATCCCTAAGTGCAACCCTAAGTGCAACCCTATCCCTAAGTGCAACCCTGAGTGCAACCGTAAGTGCAACCCTAAGTGCAACCCTATCCCTAAGTGCAACCCTATCCCTGAGTGCAACCCTATCTCTAAGTGCAACCCTAAGTGCAACCCTATCCCTAAGTGCAACCCTATCCCTAAGTGCAACCCTAAGTGCAACCCTATCCCTAAGTGCAACCCTATCCATAAGTGCAACCCTAAGTGCAACCCTATCCCTAAGTGCAACCCTATCCCTAAGTGCAACCCTATCCCTAAGTGCAACCCTATCCCTAAGTGCAACCCTAAGTGCAACCCTATCCCTAAGTGCAACCCTATCCCTAAGTGCAACCCTGAGTGCAACCCTAAGTGCAACCCTATCCCTAAGTGCAACCCTAAGTGCAACCCTATCCCTTAGTGCAACCTTTAGTGCAACCCTAAGTGCAACCCTAAGTGCAACCCTATCCCTAAGTGCAACCCTAAGTGCAACCCTATCCCTAAGTGCAACCCTATCCCTAAGTGCAACCCTATCCCTAAGTGCAACCCTAAGTGCAACCGTAAGTGCAACCCTAAGTGCAACCCTATCCCTAAGTGCAACCCTATCCCTAAGTGCAACCCTAAGTGCAACCCTAAGTGCAACCCTATCCCTAAGTGCAACCGTATCCCTAAGTGCAACCCTATCCCTAAGTGCAACCCTAAGTGCAACCCTATCCCTAAGTGCAACCCTATCCATAAGTGCAACCCTAAGTGCAACCCTATCCCTAAGTGCAACCCTATCCCTAAGTGCAACCCTATCCCTAAGTGCAACCCTATCCCTAAGTGCAACCCTAAGTGCAACCCTATCCCTAAGTGCAACCCTATCCCTAAGTGCAACCCTGAGTGCAACCCTAAGTGCAACCCTATCCCTAAGTGCAACCCTAAGTGCAACCCTATCCCTAAGTGCAACCCTAAGTGCAACCCTATCCCTTAGTGCAACCTTTAGTGCAACCCTAAGTGCAACCCTAAGTGCAACCCTATCCCTAAGTGCAACCCTAAGTGCAACCCTATCCCTAAGTGCAACCCTATCCCTAAGTGCAACCCTAAGTGCAACCGTAAGTGCAACCCTAAGTGCAACCCTATCCCTAAGTGCAACCCTATCCCTAAGTGCAACCCTAAGTGCAACCCTATCCCTAAGTGCAACCCTAAGTGCAACCCTATCCCTAAGTGCAACCCTAAGTGCAACCCTATCCCTAAGTGCAACCCTAAGTGCAACCCTAAGTGCAACCCTATCTCTAAGTGCAACCCTAAGTCCAACCCTATCCCTAAGTGCAACCCTGAGTGCAACCCTAAGTGTAACCCTATCCCTAAGTGCAACCCTAAATGCAACCCTATCCCTAAGTGCAACCCTAAGTGCAACCCTATCCCTAAGTGCAACCCTAAGTGCAACCCTATCCCTAAGTGCAACCCTATCCTTAAGTGCAACCCTATCCCTAAGTGCAACCCTATCCCTAAGTGCAACCCTATCCCTAAGTGCAACCCTATCCCTAAGTGCAACCCTGAGTGCAACCCTGAGTGCAACCCTAAGTGCAACCCTAAGTGCAACCCTATCCCTAAGTGCAACCCTAAGTGCAACCCTATCCCTAAGTGCAACCCTAAGTGCAACCGTAAGTGCAACCCTAAGTGCAACCGTAAGTGCAACCCTATCCCTAAGTGCAACCCTAAGTGCAACCCTATCTCTAAGTGCAACCCTAAGTGCAACCCTATCCCTAAGTGCAACCCTATCCCTAAGTGCAACCCTATCCCTAAGTGCAACCCTGAGTGCAACCCTAAGTGCAACCCTATCCCTAAGTGCAACCCTAAGTGCAACCCTATCCCTAAGTGCAACCCTAAG
>NW_027194723.1:0-10000 GCF_032444005.1 Ranitomeya imitator
TCTGCATGTCTATACTATATGTGTGTGTGTGTGCTGTATATGTCTGTTCTCTGCATGTATATACTATATATGTGTGTGTGCTGTATATGTCTGTTCTCTGCATTGTATATACTATATGTGTGTGTGTGTGTGCTGTATATGTCTGTTCTCTGCATGTCTATACTATATGTGTGTGTGTGTGCTGTATATGTCTGTTCTCTGCATGTATATACTATATGTGTGTGTGTGTGGCTGTATATGTCTGTTCTCTGCATGTATATACTATATGTGTGTGTGTGTGCTGTATATGTCTGTTCTCTGCATGTATATACTATATATGTTGTGTGTGCTGTATATGTCTGTTCTCTGCATGTATATACTATATGTGTGTGTGTGTGTGCTGTATATGTCTGTTCTCTGCATGTATATACTATATGTGTGTGTGTGCTGTATATGTCTGTTCTCTGCATGTATATACTATATGTGTGTGTGTGCTGTATATGTCTGTTCTCTGCATGTATATACTATATGTGTGTGTGTGTGCTGTATATGTCTGTTCTCTGCATGTCTATACTATATGTGTGTGTGTGTGCTGTATATGTCTGTTCTCTGCATGTATATACTATATGTGTGTGTGTGTGTGTGCTGTATATGTCTGTTCTCTGCATGTATATACTATATGTGTGTGTGTGTGCTGTATATGTCTGTTCTCTGCATGTATATACTATATGTGTGTGTTGTGTGCTGTATATGTCTGTTCTCTGCATGTATATACTATTGTGTGTGGTGGTGCTGTATATGTCTGTTCTCTGCATGTATATACTATATGTGTGTGTGTGTGTGCTGTATATGTCTGTTCTCTGCATGTTATATACTATATGTGTGTGTGTGTGCTGTATATGTCTGTTCTCTGCATGTATATACTATATATGTGTGTGTGTGTGCTGTATATGTCTGTTCTCTGCATGTATATTACTATATATGTGTGTGTGTGCTGTATATGTCTGTTCTCTGCATGTATATACTATATATGTGTGTGTTGTGCTGTATATGTCTGTTCTCTGCATGTATATACTATATGTGTGTGTGTGCTGTATATGTCTGTTCTCTGCATGTATATACTATATGTGTGTGTGTGTGTGCTGTATATGTCTGTTCTCTGCATGTATATACTATGTGTGTGTGTGTGCTGTATATGTCTGTTCTCTGCATGTATATACTATATGTGTGTGTGTGTGCTGTATATGTCTGTTCTCTGCATGTATATACTATATGTGTGTGTGTGTGCTGTATATGTCTGTTCTCTGCATGTATATACTATATGTGTGGTGTGTGCTGTATATGTCTGTTCTCTGCATGTATATACTATATGTGTGTGTGTGCTGTATATGTCTGTTCTCTGCATGTATATACTATATGTGTGTGTGCTGTATATGTCTGTTCTCTGCATGTATATACTATATGTGTGTGTGTGTGCTGTATATGTCTGTTCTCTGCATGTATATACTATATATGTGTGTGTGTGTGCTGTATATGTCTGTTCTCTGCATGTATATACTATATGTGTGTGTGTGTGTGCTGTATATGTCTGTTCTCTGCATGTATATACTATATGTGTGTGTGTGTGCTGTATATGTCTGTTCTCTGCATGTATATACTATATGTGTGTGTGTGCTGTATATGTCTGTTCTCTGCATGTATATACTATATGTGTGTGTGTGTGTGCTGTATATGTCTGTTCTCTGCATGTATATACTATATGTGTGTGTGTGCTGTATATGTCTGTTCTCTGCATGTATATACTATATGTGTGTGTGTGTGCTGTATATGTCTGTTCTCTGCATGTATATACTATATGTGTGTGTGTGTGCTGTATATGTCTGTTCTCTGCATGTATATACTATATGTGTGTGTGTGTGCTGTATATGTCTGTTCTCTGCATGTATATACTATATGTGTGTGTGTGTGCTGTATATGTCTGTTCTCTGCATGTATATACTATATATGTGTGTGTGTGCTGTATATGTCTGTTCTCTGCATGTATATACTATATGTGTGTGTGTGTGCTGTATATGTCTGTTCTCTGCATGTATATACTATATGTGTGTGTGTGTGCTGTATATGTCTGTTCTCTGCATGTATATACTATATGTGTGTGTGTGTGCTGTATATGTCTGTTCTCTGCATGTATATACTATATATGTGTGTGTGTGCTGTATATGTCTGTTCTCTGCATGTATATACTATATGTGTGTGTGTGTGCTGTATATGTCTGTTCTCTGCATGTATATACTATATGTGTGTGTGTGTGTGCTGTATATGTCTGTTCTCTGCATGTATATACTATATATGTGTGTGTGTGTGCTGTATATGTCTGTTCTCTGCATGTATATACTATATGTGTGTGTGTGTGCTGTATATGTCTGTTCTCTGCATGTATATACTATATGTGTGTGTGTGTGCTGTATATGTCTGTTCTCTGCATGTATATACTATATGTGTGTGTGTGTGTGCTGTATATGTCTGTTCTCTGCATGTATATACTATATTGTGTGTGTGTGCTGTATATGTCTGTTCTCTGCATGTATATACTATAGTGTGTGTGTGCTGTATATGTCTGTTCTCTGCATGTATATACTATATGTGTGTGTGTGTGCTGTATATGTCTGTTCTCTGCATGTATATACTATATGTGTGTGTGTGTGCTGTATATGTCTGTTCTCTGCATGTATATACTATATGTGTGTGTGTGTGTGCTGTATATGTCTGTTCTCTGCATGTATATACTATATATGTGTGTGTGTGTGCTGTATATGTCTGTTCTCTGCATGTATATACTATATGTGTGTGTGTGCTGTATATGTCTGTTCTCTGCATGTATATACTATATGTGTGTGTGGTGCTGTATATGTCTGTTCTCTGCATGTATATACTATATGTGTGTGTGTGTGTGCTGTATATGTCTGTTCTCTGCATGTATATACTATATGTGTGTGTGTGCTGTATATGTCTGTTCTCTGCATGTATATACTATATATGTGTGGTGTGCTGTATATGTCTGTTCTCTGCATGTATATACTATATGTGTGTGTGTGTGCTGTATATGTCTGTTCTCTGCATGTATATACTATATATGTGTGTGTGTGTGTGCTGTATATGTCTGTTCTCTGCATGTATATACTATATGTGTGTGTGCTGTATATGTCTGTTCTCTGCATGTATATACTATATATGTGTGTGTGTGCTGTATATGTCTGTTCTCTGCATGTATATACTATATGTGTGTGTGTGTGCTGTATATGTCTGTTCTCTGCATGTATATACTATATGTGTGTGTGTGTGTGCTGTATATGTCTGTTCTCTGCATGTATATACTATATGTGTGTGTGTGCTGTATATGTCTGTTCTCTGCATGTATATACTATATGTGTGTGTGTGTGCTGTATATGTCTGTTCTCTGCATGTATATACTATATGTGTGTGTGTGTGCTGTATATGTCTGTTCTCTGCATGTATATACTATATGTGTGTGTGTGTGCTGTATATGTCTGTTCTCTGCATGTATATACTATATGTGTGTGTGTGTGTGCTGTATATGTCTGTTCTCTGCATGTATATACTATATGTGTGTGTGTGTGTGCTGTATATGTCTGTTCTCTGCATGTATATACTATATGTGTGTGTGTGTGCTGTATATGTCTGTTCTCTGCATGTATATACTATATATGTGTGTGTGTGCTGTATATGTCTGTTCTCTGCATGTATATACTATATATGTGTGTGTGTGTGCTGTATATGTCTGTTCTCTGCATGTATATACTATATGTGTGTGTGTGTGTGCTGTATATGTCTGTTCTCTGCATGTATATACTATATGTGTGTGTGTGTGCTGTATATGTCTGTTCTCTGCATGTATATACTATATGTGTGTGTGTGTGCTGTATATGTCTGTTCTCTGCATGTATATACTATATGTGTGTGTGTGTGCTGTATATGTCTGTTCTCTGCATGTATATACTATATGTGTGTGTGTGTGCTGTATATGTCTGTTCTCTGCATGTATATACTATATGTGTGTGTGTGTGCTGTATATGTCTGTTCTCTGCATGTATATACTATATGTGTGTGTGTGTGTGCTGCTATATGTCTGTTCTCTGCATGTATATACTATATGTGTGTGTGTGTGTGCTGTATATGTCTGTTCTCTGCATGTATATACTATATGTGTGTGTGTGTGCTGTATATGTCTGTTCTCTGCATGTATATACTATATATGTGTGTGTGTGCTGTATATGTCTGTTCTCTGCATGTATATACTATATGTGTGTGTGTGTGCTGTATATGTCTGTTCTCTGCATGTATATACTATATGTGTGTGTGTGTGTGCTGTATATGTCTGTTCTCTGCATGTATATACTATATGTGTGTGTGTGTGCTGTATATGTCTGTTCTCTGCATGTATATACTATATGTGTGTGTGTGTGCTGTATATGTCTGTTCTCTGCATGTATATACTATATATGTGTGTGTGTGTGTGCTGTATATGTCTGTTCTCTGCATGTATATACTATATGTGTGTGTGTGTGTGCTGTATATGTCTGTTCTCTGCATGTATATACTATATGTGTGTGTGTGCTGTATATGTCTGTTCTCTGCATGTATATACTATATGTGTGTGTGTGCTGTATATGTCTGTTCTCTGCATGTATATACTATATGTGTGTGTGTGTGTGCTGTATATGTCTGTTCTCTGCATGTATATACTATATATGTGTGTGTGTGTGCTGTATATGTCTGTTCTCTGCATGTATATACTATATGTGTGTGCTGTATATGTCTGTTCTCTGCATGTATATACTATATATGTGTGTGTGTGTGCTGTATATGTCTGTTCTCTGCATGTATATACTATATATGTGTGTGTGTGCTGTATATGTCTGTTCTCTGCATGTATATACTATATGTGTGTGTGTGTGTGCTGTATATGTCTGTTCTCTGCATGTATATACTATATATGTGTGTGTGTGCTGTATATGTCTGTTCTCTGCATGTATATACTATATGTGTGTGTGTGTGCTGTATATGTCTGTTCTCTGCATGTATATACTATATATGTGTGTGTGTGCTGTATATGTCTGTTCTCTGCATGTATATACTATATGTGTGTGTGTGCTGTATATGTCTGTTCTCTGCATGTATATACTATATGTGTGTGTGTGTGCTGTATATGTCTGTTCTCTGCATGTATATACTATATGTGTGTGTGTGTGCTGTATATGTCTGTTCTCTGCATGTATATACTATATGTGTGTGTGTGTGCTGTATATGTCTGTTCTCTGCATGTATATACTATATGTGTGTGTGTGTGCTGTATATGTCTGTTCTCTGCATGTATATACTATATGTGTGTGTGTGCTGTATATGTCTGTTCTCTGCATGTCTATACTATATGTGTGTGTGTGTGCTGTATATGTCTGTTCTCTGCATGTATATACTATATATGTGTGTGTGCTGTATATGTCTGTTCTCTGCATGTATATACTATATGTGTGTGTGTGTGCTGTATATGTCTGTTCTCTGCATGTATATACTATATGTGTGTGTGTGTGCTGTATATGTCTGTTCTCTGCATGTATATACTATATGTGTGTGTGTGTGTGTGCTGTATATGTCTGTTCTCTGCATGTCTATACTATATGTGTGTGTGTGTGTGCTGTATATGTCTGTTCTCTGCATGTATATACTATATATGTGTGTGTGCTGTATATGTCTGTTCTCTGCATGTATATACTATATGTGTGTGTGTGTGTGCTGTATATGTCTGTTCTCTGCATGTCTATACTATATGTGTGTTGTGTGTGCTGTATATGTCTGTTCTCTGCATGTATATACTATATGTGTGTGTGTGTGTGTGCTGTATATGTCTGTTCTCTGCATGTATATACTATATGTGTGTGTGTGTGCTGTATATGTCTGTTCTCTGCATGTATATACTATATATGTGTGTGTGTGTGCTGTATATGTCTGTTCTCTGCATGTATATACTATATGTGTGTGTGTGTGCTGTATATGTCTGTTCTCTGCATGTCTATACTATATGTGTGTGTGTGTGTGCTGTATATGTCTGTTCTCTGCATGTATATACTATATGTGTGTGTGTGCTGTATATGTCTGTTCTCTGCATGTATATACTATATGTGTGTGTGTGCTGTATATGTCTGTTCTCTGCATGTATATACTATATTGTGTGTGTGTGTGCTGTATATGTCTGTTCTCTGCATGTATATACTATATGTGTGTGTGTGTGTGCTGTATATGTCTGTTCTCTGCATGTATATACTATATATGTGTGTGTGCTGTATATGTCTGTTCTCTGCATGTATATACTATATGTGTGTGTGTGTGCTGTATATGTCTGTTCTCTGCATGTATATACTATATGTGTGTGTGTGTGCTGTATATGTCTGTTCTCTGCATGTATATACTATATGTGTGTGTGTGTGCTGTATATGTCTGTTCTCTGCATGTATATACTATATATGTGTGTGTGTGCTGTATATGTCTGTTCTCTGCATGTATATACTATATGTGTGTGTGTGCTGTATAGTCTGTTCTCTGCATGTATATACTATATGTGTGTGTGTGCTGTATATGTCTGTTCTCTGCATGTATATACTATATATGTGTGTGTGTGTGCTGTATATGTCTGTTCTCTGCATGTATATACTATATGTGTGTGTGTGCTGTATATGTCTGTTCTCTGCATGTATATACTATATATGTGTGTGTGTGTGCTGTATATGTCTGTTCTCTGCATGTATATACTATATGTGTGTGTGTGTGCTGTATATGTCTGTTCTCTGCATGTATATACTATATATGTGTGTGTGTGCTGTATATGTCTGTTCTCTGCATGTATATACTATATGTGTGTGTGCTGTATATGTCTGTTCTCTGCATGTCTATACTATATGTGTGTGTGCTGTATATGTCTGTTCTCTGCATGTATATACTATATGTGTGTGTGTGTGCTGTATATGTCTGTTCTCTGCATGTATATACTATATGTGTGTGTGTGTGCTGTATATGTCTGTTCTCTGCATGTATATACTATATGTGTGTGTGTGCTGTATATGTCTGTTCTCTGCATGTATATACTATATATGTGTGTGTGCTGTATATGTCTGTTCTCTGCATGTATATACTATATGTGTGTGTGCTGTATATGTCTGTTCTCTGCATGTCTATACTATATGTGTGTGTGTGTGCTGTATATGTCTGTTCTCTGCATGTATATACTATATATGTGTGTGTGCTGTATATGTCTGTTCTCTGCATGTATATACTATATGTGTGTGTGTGTGTGCTGTATATGTCTGTTCTCTGCATGTATATACTATATGTGTGTGTGTGTGCTGTATATGTCTGTTCTCTGCATGTATATACTATATGTGTGTGTGTGCTGTATATGTCTGTTCTCTGCATGTCTATACTATATGTGTGTGTGTGTGCTGTATATGTCTGTTCTCTGCATGTCTATACTATATATGTGTGTGTGCTGTATATGTCTGTTCTCTGCATGTATATACTATATGTGTGTGTGTGTGTGCTGTATATGTCTGTTCTCTGCATGTCTATACTATATGTGTGTGTGTGTGCTGTATATGTCTGTTCTCTGCATGTATATACTATATGTGTGTGTGTGTGTGTGTGCTGTATATGTCTGTTCTCTGCATGTATATACTATATGTGTGTGTGTGTGCTGTATATGTCTGTTCTCTGCATGTCTATACTATATATGTGTGTTGTGCTGTATATGTCTGTTCTCTGCATGTATATACTATATGTGTGTGTGTGTGCTGTATATGTCTGTTCTCTGCATGTATATACTATATGTGTGTGTGTGTGCTGTATATGTCTGTTCTCTGCATGTATATACTATATGTGTGTGTGTGTGTGCTGTATATGTCTGTTCTCTGCATGTATATACTATATATGTGTGTGTGTGTGCTGTATATGTCTGTTCTCTGCATGTATATACTATATGTGTGTGTGTGCTGTATATGTCTGTTCTCTGCATGTATATACTATATATGTGTGTGTGTGTGCTGTATATGTCTGTTCTCTGCATGTATATACTATATGTGTGTGTGTGCTGTATATGTCTGTTCTCTGCATGTATATACTATATATGTGTGTGTGTGTGCTGTATATGTCTGTTCTCTGCATGTATATACTATATATGTGTGTGTGTGTGCTGTATATGTCTGTTCTCTGCATGTATATACTATATATGTGTGTGTGTGTGCTGTATATGTCTGTTCTCTGCATGTATATACTATATGTGTGTGTGTGTGCTGTATATGTCTGTTCTCTGCATGTATATACTATATGTGTGTGTGTGTGCTGTATATGTCTGTTCTCTGCATGTATATACTATATGTGTGTGTGTGCTGTATATGTCTGTTCTCTGCATGTATATACTATATGTGTGTGTGCTGTATATGTCTGTTCTCTGCATGTATATACTATATATGTGTGTGTGTGCTGTATATGTCTGTTCTCTGCATGTATATACTATATATGTGTGTGTGTGCTGTATATGTCTGTTCTCTGCATGTATATACTATATGTGTGTGTGCTGTATATGTCTGTTCTCTGCATGTATATACTATATGTGTGTGTGTGTGCTGTATATGTCTGTTCTCTGCATGTATATACTATATGTGTGTGTGTGTGCTGTATATGTCTGTTCTCTGCATGTCTATACTATATATGTGTGTGTGCTGTATATGTCTGTTCTCTGCATGTATATACTATATGTGTGTGTGTGTGTGCTGTATATGTCTGTTCTCTGCATGTCTATACTATATGTGTGTGTGTGTGTGCTGTATATGTCTGTTCTCTGCATGTATATACTATATGTGTGTGTGTGTGTGTGTGCTGTATATGTCTGTTCTCTGCATGTATATACTATATATGTGTGTGTGTGTGCTGTATATGTCTGTTCTCTGCATGTATATACTATATGTGTGTGTGTAACTGTATATGTCTGTTCTCTGCATGTATATACTATATATGTGTGTGTGTGTGTGCTGTATATGTCTGTTCTCTGCATGTATATACTATATGTGTGTGTGTGTGCTGTATATGTCTGTTCTCTGCATGTATATACTATATATGTGTGTGTGTGTGCTGTATATGTCTGTTCTCTGCATGTATATACTAATATGTGTGTGTGTGTGCTGTATATGTCTGTTCTCTGCATGTATATACTATATATGTGTGTGTGCTGTATATGTCTGTTCTCTGCATGTATATACTATATGTGTGTGTGTGCTGTATATGTCTGTTCTCTGCATGTATATACTATATATGTGTGTGTGTGTGCTGTATATGTCTGTTCTCTGCATGTCTATACTATATGTGTGTATGCTGTATATGTCTGTTCTCTGCATGTATATACTATATGTGTGTGTGCTGTATATGTCTGTTCTCTGCATGTATATACTATATATGTGTGTGTGTGCTGTATATGTCTGTTCTCTGCATGTATATACTATATGTGTGTGTGTGCTGTATATGTCTGTTCTCTGCATGTATATACTATATATGTGTGTGTGCTGTATATGTCTGTTCTCTGCATGTATATACTATATGTGTGTGTGTGTGTGCTGTATATGTCTGTTCTCTGCATGTCTATACTATATGTGTGTGTGTGTGCTGTATATGTCTGTTCTCTGCATGTATATACTATATGTGTGTGTGTGCTGTATATGTCTGTTCTCTGCATGTATATACTATATGTGTGTGTGTGTGTGTGCTGTATATGTCTGTTCTCAGCATGTATATACTATATATGTGTGTGTGTGTGCTGTATATGTCTGTTCTCTGCATGTATATACTATATGTGTGTGTGTGTGCTGTATATGTCTGTTCTCTGCATGTATATACTATATATGTGTGTGTGTGTGCTGTATATGTCTGTTCTCTGCATGTATATACTATATGTGTGTGTGTG
>NW_027194724.1:10000-12500 GCF_032444005.1 Ranitomeya imitator
AAGTTTGCGAGTCACGGGCGCAAAGTCGAATTTTGGGTGAAAAACCGCATTTTCATACTCTAAAAATTTCAGACAGGTGTCAGACTTCCAGGCAGGGAGAAACCGCAGGAGGCGTACCGAGGAGGCTTCCAGGAGCCTGGGGAAGATTATCCAAAAGAGTCCTTGACACTTAGAAATATTTTCAGAAAATCACGATTTTGTGAAAATTGACACGTTTCCCCTACTTCCACGCCAGGGGGGCGTCAATATGATGTGAGGTACCCCAAGGCAGTGACCTAACTGTGGGTGAAGTTTGCGGGTCATGGGCGCAAAGTCGAATTTTGGGTGAAAAACCGCATTTTCATACTCTAAAAATTTCAGACAGGTGTCAGACTTCCAGGCAGGGAGAAACCGCAGGAGGCGTACCGAGGAGGCTTCCAGGAGCCTGGGGAAGATTATCCAAAAGAGTCCTTGACACTTAGAAATATTTTCAGAAAATCACGATTTTGTGAAAATTGTCACGTTTCCCCTACTTCCACGCCAGGGGGGCGTCAATATGTTGTGAGGTACCCCAGGACAGTCGCCTAAATGTGGGTGAAGTTTGCGAGTCACGGGCGCAAAGTCGAATTTTGGGTGAAAAACCGCGTTTTCATACTCTAAAAATTTCAGACAAGTGTCAGACTTCCAGGCAGGGAGAAACCGCAGGAGGCGTACCGAGGAGGCTTCCAGGAGCCTGGGGAAGATTTTCCAAAAGTGTCCTTGACACTTAGAAATATTTTCAGAAAATCACGATTTTGTGAAAATTGTCACGTTTCCCCTACTTCCACGCCAGGGGGGCGTCAATATGATGTGAGGTACCCCAAGGCAGTGACCTAACTGTGGGTGAAGTTTGCGGGTCATGGGCGCAAAGTCGAATTTTGGGTGAAAAACCGCATTTTCATACTCTAAAAATTTCAGACAAGTGTCAGACTTCCAGGCAGGGAGAAACCGCAGGAGGCGTACCGAGGAGGCTTCCAGGAGCCTGGGGAAGATTTTCCAAAAGTGTCCTTGACACTTAGAAATATTTTGAGAAAATCACGATTTTGTGAAAAGTGACACGTTTCCCCTACTTCCACGCCAGGGGGGAGTCAATATGATGTGAGGTACCCCAAGGCAGTGACCTAACTGTGGGTGAAGTTTGCGAGTCACGGGCGCAAAGTCGAATTTTGGGTGAAAAACCGCGTTTTCATACTCTAAAAATTTCAGACAAGTGTCAGACTTCCAGGCAGGGAGAAACCGCAGGAGGCGTACCGAGGAGGCTTCCAGGAGCCTGGGGAAGATTTTCCAAAAGTGTCCTTGACACTTAGAAATATTTTCAGAAAATCACGATTTTGTGAAAATTGACACGTTTCCCCTACTTCCACGCCAGGGGGGCGTCAATATGATGTGAGGTACCCCAAGGCAGTGACCTAACTGTGGGTGAAGTTTGCGGGTCATGGGCGCAAAGTCGAATTTTGGGTGAAAAACCGCATTTTCATACTCTAAAAATTTCAGACAAGTGTCAGACTTCCAGGCAGGGAGAAACCGCAGGAGGCGTACCGAGGAGGCTTCCAGGAGCCTGGGGAAGATTTTCCAAAAGTGTCCTTGACACTTAGAAATATTTTGAGAAATTTCCGATTTTGTGAAAAAAATGACCCCTTTCCCCTACTTCCACCCTAAAGGGGCGTCAATATGTTGTAAAGCACCCCGAGACAGAGACCTAAGCGTGGGCAAAGTTTGGGTCTGATGGGTGGAACACTGAAAAAAACGCGATTTTCCACTTAGAACAAACATAGAACTTTCAGACTTCCAGGCGGGGGGAAAGCTCTGAAGCTGTACCGAGGACACTTCCATGGCCCCCGGATCGATTTTCAAGAACGAGTCCTTGGGACTTTGAAATTTTTCGGCGATGCGTTTTTGGCTTCCGGGAGCCGCAGAACGTTGGGAAATTCGTTCCGCTCGCCGGCTCCAGGTGTTTCGGGCTAGTCCAGGCCCCAGCTACGCCGCCTGGCCGCCAAATTTCGCAAAATCGAAAAAAAAAAAAATAGAACCGGAATGAGGAATTTCTGGCCGCCGGATCCGCCGCACAGCTCCAGGAAGTCGGACACTTTTCGGCTTCGCTCCCTTAAAGTGGGGGTCGGTGTTTCGCCATGCAAATACCCACTTTTGCACACCAGCTGCAGGATATAGGAGAGAGGGGTACCTCTCGGGCCCGACTGATTTCCGATGTTTTCGTGGTTCCTCAAGTCGGGTAGGCGGTTTGGCGAGTACCCCCCTGTTTGCATGGAAGTCCGCCCTCGCGTCGACACCAGGCTTCCGCGGCTCCAGGGGGACTCTTGCCGGTCGTCTGCCCCAAGTCAGAGACGCGTTTCCCGGGTCGCCTGAGCCTGAACGGACCCTCCCCAAGCGTGTTCTGGTTCTCCGAGGGTGACGGATGTCAGAAGGGAGGCAGATCTGGAGTCTTCGTCCCGAGGAGGGCTCCAGGAGGGCGGATTGCACCCCC
>NW_027194724.1:22500-27500 GCF_032444005.1 Ranitomeya imitator
TTCCAGGCAGGGAGAAACCGCCGGAGGCGTACCGAGGAGGCTTCCAGGAGCCTGGGGAAGATTTTCCAAAAGTGTCCTTGACACTTAGAAATATTTTGAGAAAATCACGATTTTGTGAAAATTGACACGTTTCCCCTACTTCCACGCCAGGGGGGCGTCAATATGATGTGAGGTACCCCAAGGCAGTGACCTAACTGTGGGTGAAGTTTGCGGGTCATGGGCGCAAAGTCGAATTTTGGGTGAAAAACCGCATTTTCATACTCTAAAAATTTCAGACAAGTGTCAGACTTCCAGGCAGGGAGAAACCGCAGGAGGCGTACCGAGGAGGCTTCCAGGAGCCTGGGGAAGATTATCCAAAAGTGTCCTTGACACTTAGAAATATTTTGAGAAAATCACGATTTTGTGAAAATTGACACGTTTCCCCTACTTCCACGCCAGGGGGGGCGTCAATATGATGTGAGGTACCCCAAGGCAGTGACCTAACTGTGGGTGAAGTTTGCGGGTCATGGGCGCAAAGTCGAATTTTGGGTGAAAAACCGCATTTTCATACTCTAAAAATTTCAGACAAGTGTCAGACTTCCAGGCAGGGAGAAACCGCAGGAGGCGTACCGAGGAGGCTTCCAGGAGCCTGGGGAAGATTATCCAAAAGTGTCCTTGACACTTAGAAATATTTTGAGAAAATCACGATTTTGTGAAAATTGACACGTTTCCCCTACTTCCACGCCAGGGGGGCGTCAATATGTTGTGAGGTACCCCAGGACAGTCGCCTAAATGTGGGTGAAGTTTGCGAGTCACGGGCGCAAAGTCAAATTTTGGGTGAAAAACCGCGTTTTCATGCGCTAAAAATTTCAGACAAGTGTCAGACTTCCAGGCAGGGAGAAACCGCCGGAGGCGTACCGAGGAGGCTTCCAGGAGCCTGGGGAAGATTTTCCAAAAGTGTCCTTGACACTTAGAAATATTTTGAGAAAATCACGATTTTGTGAAAATTGACACGTTTCCCCCTACTTCCACGCCAGGGGGGCGTCAATATGTTGTGAGGTACCCCAGGACAGTCGCCCAAATGTGGGTGAAGTTTGCGAGTCATGGGCGCAAAGTCGAATTTTGGGTGAAAAACCGCATTTTCATACTCTAAAAATTTCAGACAAGTGTCAGACTTCCAGGCAGGGAGAAACCGCCGGAGGCGTACCGAGGAGGCTTCCAGGAGCCTGGGGAAGATTTTCCAAAAGTGTCCTTGACACTTAGAAATATTTTGAGAAAATCACGATTTTGTGAAAATTGACACGTTTCCCCTACTTCCACGCCAGGGGGGCGTCAATATGTTGTGAGGTACCCCAGGACAGTCGCCCAAATGTGGGTGAAGTTTGCGAGTCATGGGCGCAAAGTCGAATTTTGGGTGAAAAACCGCATTTTCATACTCTAAAAATTTCAGACAAGTGTCAGACTTCCAGGCAGGGAGAAACCGCCGGAGGCGTACCGAGGAGGCTTCCAGGAGCCTGGGGAAGATTTTCCAAAAGTGTCCTTGACACTTAGAAATATTTTCAGAAAATCACGATTTTGTGAAAATTGACACGTTTCCCCTACTTCCACGCCAGGGGGGCGTCAATATGTTGTGAGGTACCCCAGGACAGTCGCCTAAATGTGGGTGAAGTTTGCGAGTCATGGGCGCAAAGTCGAATTTTGGGTGAAAAACCGCGTTTTCATGCGCTAAAAATTTCAGACAAGTGTCAGACTTCCAGGCAGGGGGAAACCGCAGGAGGCGTACCGAGGAGGCTTCCAGGAGCCTGGGGAAGATTTTCCAAAAGTGTCCTTGACACTTAGAAATATTTTCAGAAAATCACGATTTTGTGAAAATTGACACGTTTCCCCTACTTCCACGCCAGGGGGGCGTCAATATGTTGTGAGGTACCCCAGGACAGTCGCCTAAATGTGGGTGAAGTTTGCGAGTCACGGGCGCAAAGTCGAATTTTGGGTGAAAAACCGCATTTTCATACTCTAAAAATTTCAGACAGGTGTCAGACTTCCAGGCAGGGAGAAACCGCAGGAGGCGTACCGAGGAGGCTTCCAGGAGCCTGGGGAAGATTATCCAAAAGAGTCCTTGACACTTAGAAATATTTTCAGAAAATCACGATTTTGTGAAAATTGACACGTTTCCCCTACTTCCACGCCAGGGGGGCGTCAATATGATGTGAGGTACCCCAAGGCAGTGACCTAACTGTGGGTGAAGTTTGCGGGTCATGGGCGCAAAGTCGAATTTTGGGTGAAAAACCGCATTTTCATACTCTAAAAATTTCAGACAGGTGTCAGACTTCCAGGCAGGGAGAAACCGCAGGAGGCGTACCGAGGAGGCTTCCAGGAGCCTGGGGAAGATTATCCAAAAGAGTCCTTGACACTTAGAAATATTTTCAGAAAATCACGATTTTGTGAAAATTGTCACGTTTCCCCTACTTCCACGCCAGGGGGGCGTCAATATGTTGTGAGGTACCCCAGGACAGTCGCCTAAATGTGGGTGAAGTTTGCGAGTCACGGGCGCAAAGTCGAATTTTGGGTGAAAAACCGCGTTTTCATACTCTAAAAATTTCAGACAAGTGTCAGACTTCCAGGCAGGGAGAAACCGCAGGAGGCGTACCGAGGAGGCTTCCAGGAGCCTGGGGAAGATTTTCCAAAAGTGTCCTTGACACTTAGAAATATTTTCAGAAAATCACGATTTTGTGAAAATTGTCACGTTTCCCCTACTTCCACGCCAGGGGGGCGTCAATATGATGTGAGGTACCCCAAGGCAGTGACCTAACTGTGGGTGAAGTTTGCGGGTCATGGGCGCAAAGTCGAATTTTGGGTGAAAAACCGCATTTTCATACTCTAAAAATTTCAGACAAGTGTCAGACTTCCAGGCAGGGAGAAACCGCAGGAGGCGTACCGAGGAGGCTTCCAGGAGCCTGGGGAAGATTTTCCAAAAGTGTCCTTGACACTTAGAAATATTTTGAGAAAATCACGATTTTGTGAAAAGTGACACGTTTCCCCTACTTCCACGCCAGGGGGGAGTCAATATGATGTGAGGTACCCCAAGGCAGTGACCTAACTGTGGGTGAAGTTTGCGAGTCACGGGCGCAAAGTCGAATTTTGGGTGAAAAACCGCGTTTTCATACTCTAAAAATTTCAGACAAGTGTCAGACTTCCAGGCAGGGAGAAACCGCAGGAGGCGTACCGAGGAGGCTTCCAGGAGCCTGGGGAAGATTTTCCAAAAGTGTCCTTGACACTTAGAAATATTTTCAGAAAATCACGATTTTGTGAAAATTGACACGTTTCCCCTACTTCCACGCCAGGGGGGCGTCAATATGATGTGAGGTACCCCAAGGCAGTGACCTAACTGTGGGTGAAGTTTGCGGGTCATGGGCGCAAAGTCGAATTTTGGGTGAAAAACCGCATTTTCATACTCTAAAAATTTCAGACAAGTGTCAGACTTCCAGGCAGGGAGAAACCGCAGGAGGCGTACCGAGGAGGCTTCCAGGAGCCTGGGGAAGATTTTCCAAAAGTGTCCTTGACACTTAGAAATATTTTGAGAAATTTCCGATTTTGTGAAAAAAATGACCCCTTTCCCCTACTTCCACCCTAAAGGGGCGTCAATATGTTGTAAAGCACCCCGAGACAGAGACCTAAGCGTGGGCAAAGTTTGGGTCTGATGGGTGGAACACTGAAAAAAACGCGATTTTCCACTTAGAACAAACATAGAACTTTCAGACTTCCAGGCGGGGGGAAAGCTCTGAAGCTGTACCGAGGACACTTCCATGGCCCCCGGATCGATTTTCAAGAACGAGTCCTTGGGACTTTGAAATTTTTCGGCGATGCGTTTTTGGCTTCCGGGAGCCGCAGAACGTTGGGAAATTCGTTCCGCTCGCCGGCTCCAGGTGTTTCGGGCTAGTCCAGGCCCCAGCTACGCCGCCTGGCCGCCAAATTTCGCAAAATCGAAAAAAAAAAAAATAGAACCGGAATGAGGAATTTCTGGCCGCCGGATCCGCCGCACAGCTCCAGGAAGTCGGACACTTTTCGGCTTCGCTCCCTTAAAGTGGGGGTCGGTGTTTCGCCATGCAAATACCCACTTTTGCACACCAGCTGCAGGATATAGGAGAGAGGGGTACCTCTCGGGCCCGACTGATTTCCGATGTTTTCGTGGTTCCTCAAGTCGGGTAGGCGGTTTGGCGAGTACCCCCCTGTTTGCATGGAAGTCCGCCCTCGCGTCGACACCAGGCTTCCGCGGCTCCAGGGGGACTCTTGCCGGTCGTCTGCCCCAAGTCAGAGACGCGTTTCCCGGGTCGCCTGAGCCTGAACGGACCCTCCCCAAGCGTGTTCTGGTTCTCCGAGGGTGACGGATGTCAGAAGGGAGGCAGATCTGGAGTCTTCGTCCCGAGGAGGGCTCCAGGAGGGCGGATTGCACCCCCTGACTCGGTCCCCTCAGAGCAGGCTTGGCGTTTCTCTGCGTCGGATGTCTCCCGCTTCCACGCCACCGGGGAGACCTATGAGAGAATCGCACTGTGACCCGGATTCCGTCTCGAGGGCGCCCGTAGCGTGTCGGAGAGGTACCTCCAGGACTATCGGGCATGTTTCTTCCCCGTCTCCCCGAGGGGAAGGATGGCAGCGGGTGGGGTTTCTCACCCATGCCCCCCACCGGCTCTTCCTCCGATCGATTTGGCTCAGCGCTCCCGGGTGGGGAGGTGGTGCCGCTCGCTCGGCCCGGGCTTTGGAGCCCGCGTCGGTCTAAGGCGGGCGGTCTCCTTCCTCTTTTACCCCCCCGGGATTCAGGCACGCATCCTTGGGCGTGCACGCCGGCAGTCGCCTCCCGTTCGCAGGACGGTGGCTGCCGTGCAGAGGGGGAGTTTGACCCGAACTGTGGTACGGCAGGGGTCCGACGACCCGCGCGGGCGAATGGCGGGGCGCCCACCCACCTCGGCGTGGGGGCCCGTCGTCCGAATCGCTCCCCGCGCGGGGTAGCACAACGATCTTCTCCG
>NW_027194724.1:37500-41779 GCF_032444005.1 Ranitomeya imitator
AGTGTCAGACTTCCAGGCAGGGAGAAACCGCAGGAGGCGTACCGAGGAGGCTTCCAGGAGCCTGGGGAAGATTATCCAAAAGTGTCCTTGACACTTAGAAATATTTTGAGAAAATCACGATTTTGTGAAAATTGACACGTTTCCCCTACTTCCACGCCAGGGGGGCGTCAATATGTTGTGAGGTACCCCAGGACAGTCGCCTAAATGTGGGTGAAGTTTGCGAGTCACGGGCGCAAAGTCAAATTTTGGGTGAAAAACCGCGTTTTCATGCGCTAAAAATTTCAGACAAGTGTCAGACTTCCAGGCAGGGAGAAACCGCCGGAGGCGTACCGAGGAGGCTTCCAGGAGCCTGGGGAAGATTTTCCAAAAGTGTCCTTGACACTTAGAAATATTTTGAGAAAATCACGATTTTGTGAAAATTGACACGTTTCCCCCTACTTCCACGCCAGGGGGGCGTCAATATGTTGTGAGGTACCCCAGGACAGTCGCCCAAATGTGGGTGAAGTTTGCGAGTCATGGGCGCAAAGTCGAATTTTGGGTGAAAAACCGCATTTTCATACTCTAAAAATTTCAGACAAGTGTCAGACTTCCAGGCAGGGAGAAACCGCCGGAGGCGTACCGAGGAGGCTTCCAGGAGCCTGGGGAAGATTTTCCAAAAGTGTCCTTGACACTTAGAAATATTTTGAGAAAATCACGATTTTGTGAAAATTGACACGTTTCCCCTACTTCCACGCCAGGGGGGCGTCAATATGTTGTGAGGTACCCCAGGACAGTCGCCCAAATGTGGGTGAAGTTTGCGAGTCATGGGCGCAAAGTCGAATTTTGGGTGAAAAACCGCATTTTCATACTCTAAAAATTTCAGACAAGTGTCAGACTTCCAGGCAGGGAGAAACCGCCGGAGGCGTACCGAGGAGGCTTCCAGGAGCCTGGGGAAGATTTTCCAAAAGTGTCCTTGACACTTAGAAATATTTTCAGAAAATCACGATTTTGTGAAAATTGACACGTTTCCCCTACTTCCACGCCAGGGGGGCGTCAATATGTTGTGAGGTACCCCAGGACAGTCGCCTAAATGTGGGTGAAGTTTGCGAGTCATGGGCGCAAAGTCGAATTTTGGGTGAAAAACCGCGTTTTCATGCGCTAAAAATTTCAGACAAGTGTCAGACTTCCAGGCAGGGGGAAACCGCAGGAGGCGTACCGAGGAGGCTTCCAGGAGCCTGGGGAAGATTTTCCAAAAGTGTCCTTGACACTTAGAAATATTTTCAGAAAATCACGATTTTGTGAAAATTGACACGTTTCCCCTACTTCCACGCCAGGGGGGCGTCAATATGTTGTGAGGTACCCCAGGACAGTCGCCTAAATGTGGGTGAAGTTTGCGAGTCACGGGCGCAAAGTCGAATTTTGGGTGAAAAACCGCATTTTCATACTCTAAAAATTTCAGACAGGTGTCAGACTTCCAGGCAGGGAGAAACCGCAGGAGGCGTACCGAGGAGGCTTCCAGGAGCCTGGGGAAGATTATCCAAAAGAGTCCTTGACACTTAGAAATATTTTCAGAAAATCACGATTTTGTGAAAATTGACACGTTTCCCCTACTTCCACGCCAGGGGGGCGTCAATATGATGTGAGGTACCCCAAGGCAGTGACCTAACTGTGGGTGAAGTTTGCGGGTCATGGGCGCAAAGTCGAATTTTGGGTGAAAAACCGCATTTTCATACTCTAAAAATTTCAGACAGGTGTCAGACTTCCAGGCAGGGAGAAACCGCAGGAGGCGTACCGAGGAGGCTTCCAGGAGCCTGGGGAAGATTATCCAAAAGAGTCCTTGACACTTAGAAATATTTTCAGAAAATCACGATTTTGTGAAAATTGTCACGTTTCCCCTACTTCCACGCCAGGGGGGCGTCAATATGTTGTGAGGTACCCCAGGACAGTCGCCTAAATGTGGGTGAAGTTTGCGAGTCACGGGCGCAAAGTCGAATTTTGGGTGAAAAACCGCGTTTTCATACTCTAAAAATTTCAGACAAGTGTCAGACTTCCAGGCAGGGAGAAACCGCAGGAGGCGTACCGAGGAGGCTTCCAGGAGCCTGGGGAAGATTTTCCAAAAGTGTCCTTGACACTTAGAAATATTTTCAGAAAATCACGATTTTGTGAAAATTGTCACGTTTCCCCTACTTCCACGCCAGGGGGGCGTCAATATGATGTGAGGTACCCCAAGGCAGTGACCTAACTGTGGGTGAAGTTTGCGGGTCATGGGCGCAAAGTCGAATTTTGGGTGAAAAACCGCATTTTCATACTCTAAAAATTTCAGACAAGTGTCAGACTTCCAGGCAGGGAGAAACCGCAGGAGGCGTACCGAGGAGGCTTCCAGGAGCCTGGGGAAGATTTTCCAAAAGTGTCCTTGACACTTAGAAATATTTTGAGAAAATCACGATTTTGTGAAAAGTGACACGTTTCCCCTACTTCCACGCCAGGGGGGAGTCAATATGATGTGAGGTACCCCAAGGCAGTGACCTAACTGTGGGTGAAGTTTGCGAGTCACGGGCGCAAAGTCGAATTTTGGGTGAAAAACCGCGTTTTCATACTCTAAAAATTTCAGACAAGTGTCAGACTTCCAGGCAGGGAGAAACCGCAGGAGGCGTACCGAGGAGGCTTCCAGGAGCCTGGGGAAGATTTTCCAAAAGTGTCCTTGACACTTAGAAATATTTTCAGAAAATCACGATTTTGTGAAAATTGACACGTTTCCCCTACTTCCACGCCAGGGGGGCGTCAATATGATGTGAGGTACCCCAAGGCAGTGACCTAACTGTGGGTGAAGTTTGCGGGTCATGGGCGCAAAGTCGAATTTTGGGTGAAAAACCGCATTTTCATACTCTAAAAATTTCAGACAAGTGTCAGACTTCCAGGCAGGGAGAAACCGCAGGAGGCGTACCGAGGAGGCTTCCAGGAGCCTGGGGAAGATTTTCCAAAAGTGTCCTTGACACTTAGAAATATTTTGAGAAATTTCCGATTTTGTGAAAAAAATGACCCCTTTCCCCTACTTCCACCCTAAAGGGGCGTCAATATGTTGTAAAGCACCCCGAGACAGAGACCTAAGCGTGGGCAAAGTTTGGGTCTGATGGGTGGAACACTGAAAAAAACGCGATTTTCCACTTAGAACAAACATAGAACTTTCAGACTTCCAGGCGGGGGGAAAGCTCTGAAGCTGTACCGAGGACACTTCCATGGCCCCCGGATCGATTTTCAAGAACGAGTCCTTGGGACTTTGAAATTTTTCGGCGATGCGTTTTTGGCTTCCGGGAGCCGCAGAACGTTGGGAAATTCGTTCCGCTCGCCGGCTCCAGGTGTTTCGGGCTAGTCCAGGCCCCAGCTACGCCGCCTGGCCGCCAAATTTCGCAAAATCGAAAAAAAAAAAAATAGAACCGGAATGAGGAATTTCTGGCCGCCGGATCCGCCGCACAGCTCCAGGAAGTCGGACACTTTTCGGCTTCGCTCCCTTAAAGTGGGGGTCGGTGTTTCGCCATGCAAATACCCACTTTTGCACACCAGCTGCAGGATATAGGAGAGAGGGGTACCTCTCGGGCCCGACTGATTTCCGATGTTTTCGTGGTTCCTCAAGTCGGGTAGGCGGTTTGGCGAGTACCCCCCTGTTTGCATGGAAGTCCGCCCTCGCGTCGACACCAGGCTTCCGCGGCTCCAGGGGGACTCTTGCCGGTCGTCTGCCCCAAGTCAGAGACGCGTTTCCCGGGTCGCCTGAGCCTGAACGGACCCTCCCCAAGCGTGTTCTGGTTCTCCGAGGGTGACGGATGTCAGAAGGGAGGCAGATCTGGAGTCTTCGTCCCGAGGAGGGCTCCAGGAGGGCGGATTGCACCCCCTGACTCGGTCCCCTCAGAGCAGGCTTGGCGTTTCTCTGCGTCGGATGTCTCCCGCTTCCACGCCACCGGGGAGACCTATGAGAGAATCGCACTGTGACCCGGATTCCGTCTCGAGGGCGCCCGTAGCGTGTCGGAGAGGTACCTCCAGGACTATCGGGCATGTTTCTTCCCCGTCTCCCCGAGGGGAAGGATGGCAGCGGGTGGGGTTTCTCACCCATGCCCCCCACCGGCTCTTCCTCCGATCGATTTGGCTCAGCGCTCCCGGGTGGGGAGGTGGTGCCGCTCGCTCGGCCCGGGCTTTGGAGCCCGCGTCGGTCTAAGGCGGGCGGTCTCCTTCCTCTTTTACCCCCCCGGGATTCAGGCACGCATCCTTGGGCGTGCACGCCGGCAGTCGCCTCCCGTTCGCAGGACGG
>NW_027194725.1:0-20308 GCF_032444005.1 Ranitomeya imitator
CCATGCCTTAAGCCTTAGCCAGCACTTGTGCCCATGCCTTAAGCCTTAGCCAGCACTTGTGCCCATGCCTTAAGCCTTAGCCAGCACTTGTGCCCATGTCTTATGCCTAGCCAGCACTTGTGCCCATGCCTTATGCCTAGCCAGCACTTGTGCCCATGCCTTATGCCTAGCCAGCACTTGTGCCCATGCCTTATGCCTAGTCAGCACTTGTGCCCATGCCTTATGCCTAGCCAGCACTTGTGCCCATGCCTTATGCCTAGCCAGCACTTGTGCCCATGCCTTAAGCCTAGCCAGCACTAGCTTGGAGCATGGGGTTATGGAGAGGCTCCGCACTGTACAACAAAGGATCTAGTCCTAAATGTCCAAGTACAGAGTAGAGGGGTGAAAGCTAGCTCTTCACCCCTATGGGTGCCTAACCCTTTATGCAAAGAGTGCAAAGAGTTAGCCGTATGCCTTAAGCCTAGCCAGCACTTGTGCCCATGCCTTAAGCCTTAGCCAGCACTTATGCCCATGCCTTAAGCCTTAGCCAGCACTTGTGCCCATGCCTTAAGCCTTAGCCAGCACTTGTGCCCATGCCTTAAACCTTAGCCAGCACTTGTGCCCATGCCTTAAACCTTAGCCAGCACTTGTGCCCATACCTTAAGCCTTAGCCAGCACTTGTGCCCATGCCTTAAGCCTTAGCCAGCATTTGTGCCCATGCCTTAAGCCTTAGCCAGCACTTGTGCCCATGCCTTAAGCCTTAGCCAGCACTTGTGTCCATGCCTTAAGCCTTAGCCAGCACTTGTACCCATGCCTTAAGCCTTAGCCAGCACTTGTGCCCATGCCTTAAGCCTTAGCCAGCACTTGTGCCCATGCCTTATGCCTAGCCAGCACTTGTGCCCATGCCTTATGCCTAGCCAGCACTTGTGCCCATGCCTTATGCCTAGCCAGCACTTGTGCCCATGCCTTGCCTTATGCCTAGCCAGCACTTGTGCCCAGGCCTTAAGCCTAGCCAGCACTTGTGCCCAGGCCTTAAGCCTTAGCCAGCACTAGTGCCCATGCCTTATGCCTAGCCAGCACTTGTGCCCATGCCTTATGCCTAGCCAGCACTTGTGCCCATGCCTTATGCCTAACCAGCACTTGTGCCCATGCCTTAAGCCTTAGCCAGCACTTGTGCCCATGCCTTAAGCCTTAGCCAGCACTTGTGCCCATGCCTTAAGCCTTAGCCAGCACTTGTGCCCATGCCTTAAGCCTTAGCCAGCACTTGTGCCCATGCCTTAAGCCTTAGCCAGCACTTGTGCCCATGCCTTAAGCCTTAGCCAGCACTTGTGCCCATGCCTTAAGCCTTAGCCAGCACTTGTGCCCATGCCTTAAGCCTTAGCCAGCACTTGTGCCCATGCCTTAAGCCTTAGCCAGCACTTGTGCCCATGCCTTAAGCCTTAGCCAGCACTTGTGCCCATGCCTTAAGCCTTAGCCAGCACTTGTGCCCATGCCTTAAGCGTTAGTTAGCACTTGTGCCCATGCCTTATGCCTAGCCAGCACTTGTGCCCATGCCTTATGCCTAGCCAGCACTTGTGCCCATGCCTTATGCCTAGCCAGAACTTGTGCCCATGCCTTATGCCTAGCCAGCACTTGTGCCCATGCCTTAAGCCTAGCCAGCACTTGTGCCCATGCCTTAAGCATAGCCAGCACTTGTGCCGTTGCCTTAAGCCTAGCCAGCACTTGTGCCCATGCCTTAAGCATAGCCAGCACTTGTGCCGTTGCCTTAAGCCTAGCCAGCACTTGTGCCCATGCCTTAAGCATAGCCAGCACTTGTGCCGTTGCCTTAAGCCTAGCCAGCACTTGTGCCCATGCCTTATGCCTAGCCAGCAATTGTGCCCATGCCTTAAGCCTTAGCCAGCACTTGTGCCCATGCCTTAAGCCTTAGCCAGCACTTGTGCCCATGCCTTAAGCCTTAGCCAGCACTTGTGCCCATGCCTTAAGCCTTAGCCAGCACTTGTGCCCATGCCTTAAGCCTTAGCCAGCACTTGTGCACATGCCTTAAGCCTTAGCCAGCACTTGTGCCCATGCCTTAAGCGTTAGCCAGCACTTGTGCCCATGCCTTAAGCATAGCCAGCACTTGTGCCCATGCATTAAGCCTAGCCAGCACTTGTGCCCATGCCTTAAGCCTTAGCCAGCACTTGTGCCCATGCCTTAAGCCTTAGCCAGCACTTGTGCCCATGCCTTAAGCCTTAGCCAGCACTTGTGCCCATGCCTTAAGCCTTAGCCAGCACTTGTGCACATGCCTTAAGCCTTAGCCAGCACTTGTGCCCATGCCTTAAGCGTTAGCCAGCACTTGTGCCCATGCCTTAAGCATAGCCAGCACTTGTGCCCATGCATTAAGCCTAGCCAGCACTTGTGCCCATGCCTTAAGCCTTAGCCAGCACTTGTGCCCATGCCTTAAGCTTTAGCCAGCACTTGTGCCCGTGCCTTAAGCTTTAGCCAGCACTTGTGCCCATGCCTTAAGCCTTAGCCAGCACTTGTGCCCATGCCTTAAGCCTTAGCCAGCACTTTTGCCCATGCCTTAAGCCTTAGCCAGCACTTTTGAGCCCCTTGCATGTTTGTTTTTCTGTCATTAGTTACATGATGGTTATGCACACAGGGCAGGCTTTACGCTCTTCGCTCTTGTCCCGTCTGAATGCGCATGCACGACTGTAATTGGGGAAGAAGGCATTACCCATTTACGGAGGACAGACAAGAAGTGCCTGGTCGCTTGGAGCATGGGGTTATGGAGAGGCTCCGCACTGTACAACAAAGGATCTAGTCCTAAATGTCCAAGTACAGAGTAGAGGGGTGAAAGCTAGCTCTTCACCCCTATGGGTGCCTAACCCTTTATGCAAAGAGTGCAAAGAGTTAGCCGTATGCCTTAAGCCTAGCCAGCACTTGTGCCCATGCCTTAACCCTTAGCCAGCACTTATGCCCATGCCTTAAGCCTTAGCCAGCACTTGTGCCCATGCCTTAAGCCTTAGCCAGCACTTGTGCACATGCCTTAAGCCTTAGCCAGCACTTGTGCCCATGCCTTAAGCGTTAGCCAGCACTTGTGCCCATGCCTTAAGCATAGCCAGCACTTGTGCCCATGCATTAAGCCTAGCCAGCACTTGTGCCCATGCCTTAAGCCTTAGCCAGCACTTGTGCCCATGCCTTAAGCTTTAGCCAGCACTTGTGCCCGTGCCTTAAGCTTTAGCCAGCACTTGTGCCCATGCCTTAAGCCTTAGCCAGCACTTGTGCCCATGCCTTAAGCCTTAGCCAGCACTTGTGCCCATGCCTTAAGCCTTAGCCAGCACTTGTGCCCATGCCTTAAGCCTTAGCCAGCACTTATGCCCATGCCTTAAGCCTTAGCCAGCACTTGTGCCCATGCCTTAAGCCTTAGCCAGCACTTGTGCCCATGCCTTAAGCCTTAGCCAGCACTTGTGCCCATGCCTTAAGCCTTAGCCAGCACTTGTGCACATGCCTTAAGCCTTAGCCAGCACTTGTGCCCATGCCTTAAGCGTTAGCCAGCACTTGTGCCCATGCCTTAAGCATAGCCAGCACTTGTGCCGTTGCCTTAAGCCTAGCCAGCACTTGTACCCATGCCTTAAGCCTAGCCAGCACTTGTGCCCATGCCTTAAGCCTTAGCCAGCACTTGTGCCCATGCCTTAAGCCTTAGCCAGCACTTGTGCCCATGCCTTAAGCCTTAGCCAGCACTTGTGCCCATGCCTTAAGCCTTAGCCAGCACTTGTGCCCATGCCTTAAGCCTTAGCCAGCACTTGTGCCCATGCCTTAAGCCTTAGCCAGCACTTGTGCACATGCCTTAAGCCTTAGCCAGCACTTGTGCCCATGCCTTAAGCGTTAGCCAGCACTTGTGCCCATGCCTTAAGCATAGCCAGCACTTGTGCCGTTGCCTTAAGCCTAGCCAGCACTTGTACCCATGCCTTAAGCCTAGCCAGCACTTGTGCCCATGCCTTAAGCCTTAGCCAGCACTTGTGCCCATGCCTTAAGCCTTAGCCAGCACTTGTACCCATGCCTTAAGCCTTAGCCAGCACTTGTGCCCATGCCTTAAGCCTTAGCCAGCACTTGTGCCCATGCCTTATGCCTAGCCAGCACTTGTGCCCATGCCTTATGCCTAGCCAGCACTTGTGCCCATGCCTTATGCCTAGCCAGCACTTGTGCCCATGCCTTGCCTTATGCCTAGCCAGCACTTGTGCCCAGGCCTTAAGCCTAGCCAGCACTTGTGCCCAGGCCTTAAGCCTTAGCCAGCACTAGTGCCCATGCCTTATGCCTAGCCAGCACTTGTGCCCATGCCTTATGCCTAGCCAGCACTTGTGCCCATGCCTTATGCCTAGCCAGCACTTGTGCCCATGCCTTGCCTTATGCCTAGCCAGCACTTGTGCCCAGGCCTTAAGCCTAGCCAGCACTTGTGCCCAGGCCTTAAGCCTTAGCCAGCACTAGTGCCCATGCCTTATGCCTAGCCAGCAATTGTGCCCATGCCTTAAGCCTTAGCCAGCACTTGTGCCCATGCCTTAAGCCTTAGCCAGCACTTGTGCCCATGCCTTAAGCCTTAGCCAGCACTTGTGCCCATGCCTTAAGCCTTAGCCAGCACTTGTGCCCATGCCTTAAGCGTTAGTTAGCACTTGTGCCCATGCCTTATGCCTAGCCAGCACTTGTGCCCATGCCTTATGCCTAGCCAGCACTTGTGCCCATGCCTTATGCCTAGCCAGAACTTGTGCCCATGCCTTATGCCTAGCCAGCACTTGTGCCCATGCCTTAAGCCTTAGCCAGCACTTGTGCCCATGCCTTAGCCAGCACTTGTGCCCATGCCTTAGCCAGCACTTGTGCCCATACCTTAAGCCTTAGCCAGCACTTTTGCCCATGCCTTGAGCCTTAGCCAGCACTTTTGAGCCCCTTGCATGTTTGTTTTTCTGTCTTTAGTTACATGATGGTTATGCACACAGGGCAGGCTTTACACTCTTCGCTCTTGTCCCGTCTGAATGCGCATGCACGACTGTAATTGGGGAAGAAGGCATTACCCATTTACGGAGGACAGACAAGAAGTGCCTGGTCGCTTGGAGCATGGGGTTATGGAGAGGCTCCGCACTGTACAACAAAGGATCTAGTCCTAAATGTCCAAGTACAGAGTAGAGGGGTGAAAGCTAGCTCTTCACCCCTATGGGTGCCTAACCCTTTATGCAAAGAGTGCAAAGAGTTAGCCGTATGCCTTAAGCCTAGCCAGCACTTGTGCCCATGCCTTAAGCCTTAGCCAGCACTTATGCCCATGCCTTAAGCCTTAGCCAGCACTTGTGCCCATGCCTTAAGCCTTAGCCAGCACTTGTGCCCATGCCTTAAACCTTAGCCAGCACTTGTGCCCATGCCTTAAACCTTAGCCAGCACTTGTGCCCATACCTTAAGCCTTAGCCAGCACTTGTGCCCATGCCTTAAGCCTTAGCCAGCATTTGTGCCCATGCCTTAAGCCTTAGCCAGCACTTGTGCCCATGCCTTAAGCCTTAGCCAGCACTTGTGTCCATGCCTTAAGCCTTAGCCAGCACTTGTACCCATGCCTTAAGCCTTAGCCAGCACTTGTGCCCATGCCTTAAGCCTTAGCCAGCACTTGTGCCCATGCCTTATGCCTAGCCAGCACTTGTGCCCATGCCTTATGCCTAGCCAGCACTTGTGCCCATGCCTTATGCCTAGCCAGCACTTGTGCCCATGCCTTGCCTTATGCCTAGCCAGCACTTGTGCCCAGGCCTTAAGCCTAGCCAGCACTTGTGCCCAGGCCTTAAGCCTTAGCCAGCACTAGTGCCCATGCCTTATGCCTAGCCAGCACTTGTGCCCATGCCTTATGCCTAGCCAGCACTTGTGCCCATGCCTTATGCCTAACCAGCACTTGTGCCCATGCCTTAAGCCTTAGCCAGCACTTGTGCCCATGCCTTAAGCCTTAGCCAGCACTTGTGCCCATGCCTTAAGCCTTAGCCAGCACTTGTGCCCATGCCTTAAGCCTTAGCCAGCACTTGTGCCCATGCCTTAAGCCTTAGCGAGCACTTGTGCCCATGCCTTAAGCCTTAGCCAGCACTTGTGCCCATGCCTTAAGCCTTAGCCAGCACTTGTGCCCATGCCTTAAGCCTTAGCCAGCACTTGTGCCCATGCCTTAAGCCTTAGCCAGCACTTGTGCCCATGCCTTAAGCCTTAGCCAGCACTTGTGCCCATGCCTTAAGCCTTAGCCAGCACTTGTGCCCATGCCTTAAGCGTTAGCCAGCACTTGTGCCCATGCCTTATGCCTAGCCAGCACTTGTGCCCATGCCTTATGCCTAGCCAGCACTTGTGCCCATGCCTTATGCCTAGCCAGAACTTGTGCCCATGCCTTATGCCTAGCCAGCACTTGTGCCCATGCCTTAAGCCTAGCCAGCACTTGTGCCCATGCCTTAAGCATAGCCAGCACTTGTGCCGTTGCCTTAAGCCTAGCCAGCACTTGTGCCCATGCCTTAAGCCTTAGCCAGCACATGTGCCCATGCCTTAAGCCTTAGCCAGCACTTGTGCCCATGCCTTAAGCCTTAGCCAGCACTTGTGGCCATGCCTTAAGCCTTAGCCAGCACTTGTGCCCATGCCTTAAGCCTTAGCCAGCACTTGTGCACATGCCTTAAGCCTTAGCCAGCACTTGTGCCCATGCCTTAAGCGTTAGCCAGCACTTGTGCCCATGCCTTAAGCATAGCCAGCACTTGTGCCGTTGCCTTAAGCCTAGCCAGCACTTGTACCCATGCCTTAAGCCTAGCCAGCACTTGTGCCCATGCCTTAAGCCTTAGCCAGCACTTGTGCCCATGCCTTAAGCCTTAGCCAGCACTTGTGCCCATGCCTTAAGCCTTAGCCAGCACTTGTGCCCATGCCTTAAGCCTTAGCCAGCACTTGTGCCCATGCCTTAAGCCTTAGCCAGCACTTTTGCCCATGCCTTAAGCCTTAGCCAGCACTTTTGAGCCCCTTGCATGTTTGTTTTTCTGTCTTTAGTTACATGATGGTTATGCACACAGGGCAGGCTTTACGCTCTTCGCTCTTGTCCCGTCTGAATGCGCATGCACGACTGTAATTGGGGAAGAAGGCATTACCCATTTACGGAGGACAGACAAGAAGTGCCTGGTCGCTTGGAGCATGGGGTTATGGAGAGGCTCCGCACTGTACAACAAAGGATCTAGTCCTAAATGTCCAAGTACAGAGTAGAGGGGTGAAAGCTAGCTCTTCACCCCTATGGGTGCCTAACCCTTTATGCAAAGAGTGCAAAGAGTTAGCCGTATGCCTTAAGCCTAGCCAGCACTTGTGCCCATGCCTTAAGCCTTAGCCAGCACTTATGCCCATGCCTTAAGCCTTAGCCAGCACTTGTGCCCATGCCTTAAGCCTTAGCCAGCACTTGTGCCCATGCCTTAAGCCTTAGCCAGCACTTGTGCCCATGCCTTAAGCCTTAGCCAGCACTTGTGCACATGCCTTAAGCCTTAGCCAGCACTTGTGCCCATGCCTTAAGCGTTAGCCAGCACTTGTGCCCATGCCTTAAGCATAGCCAGCACTTGTGCCGTTGCCTTAAGCCTAGCCAGCACTTGAACCCATGCCTTAAGCCTAGCCAGCACTTGTGCCCATGCCTTAAGCCTTAGCCAGCACTTGTGCCCATGCCTTAAGCCTTAGCCAGCACTTGTGCCCATGCCTTAAGCCTTAGCCAGCACTTGTGCCCATGCCTTAAGCCTTAGCCAGCACTTGTGCCCATGCCTTAAGCCTTAGCCAGCACTTGTGCCCATGCCTTAAGCCTTAGCCAGCACTTGTGCACATGCCTTAAGCCTTAGCCAGCACTTGTGCCCATGCCTTAAGCGTTAGCCAGCACTTGTGCCCATGCCTTAAGCATAGCCAGCACTTGTGCCGTTGCCTTAAGCCTAGCCAGCACTTGTACCCATGCCTTAAGCCTAGCCAGCACTTGTGCCCATGCCTTAAGCCTTAGCCAGCACTTGTGCCCATGCCTTAAGCCTTAGCCAGCACTTGTGCCCATGCCTTAAGCCTTAGCCAGCACTTGTGCCCATGCCTTAAGCCTTAGCCAGCACTTGTACCCATGCCTTAAGCCTTAGCCAGCACTTGTGCCCATGCCTTAAGCCTTAGCCAGCACTTGTGCCCATGCCTTATGCCTAGCCAGCACTTGTGCCCATGCCTTATGCCTAGCCAGCACTTGTGCCCATGCCTTATGCCTAGCCAGCACTTGTGCCCATGCCTTGCCTTATGCCTAGCCAGCACTTGTGCCCAGGCCTTAAGCCTAGCCAGCACTTGTGCCGTTGCCTTAAGCATAGCCAGCACTTGTGCCGTTGCCTTAAGCATAGCCAGCACTTGTTCCCATGCCTTAAGCCTAGCCAGCACTTGTGCCGTTGCCTTAAGCATAGCCAGCACTTGTTCCCATGCCTTAAGCCTAGCCAGCACTTGTGCCCATGCCTTAAGCATAGCCAGCACTTGTGCCGTTGCCTTAAGCCTAGCCAGCACTTGTGCCCATGCCTTATGCCTAGCCAGCAATTGTGCCCATGCCTTAAGCCTTAGCCAGCACTTGTGCCCATGCCTTAAGCCTTAGCCAGCACTTGTGCCCATGCCTTAAGCCTTAGCCAGCACTTGTGCCCATGCCTTAAGCCTTAGCCAGCACTTGTGCCCATGCCTTAAGCCTTAGCCAGCACTTGTGCACATGCCTTAAGCCTTAGCCAGCACTTGTGCCCATGCCTTAAGCGTTAGCCAGCACTTGTGCCCATGCCTTAAGCATAGCCAGCACTTGTGCCCATGCATTAAGCCTAGCCAGCACTTGTGCCCATGCCTTAAGCCTTAGCCAGCACTTGTGCCCATGCCTTAAGCCTTAGCCAGCACTTGTGCCCATGCCTTAAGCCTTAGCCAGCACTTGTGCCCATGCCTTAAGCCTTAGCCAGCACTTGTGCACATGCCTTAAGCCTTAGCCAGCACTTGTGCCCATGCCTTAAGCGTTAGCCAGCACTTGTGCCCATGCCTTAAGCATAGCCAGCACTTGTGCCCATGCATTAAGCCTAGCCAGCACTTGTGCCCATGCCTTAAGCCTTAGCCAGCACTTGTGCCCATGCCTTCAGCTTTAGCCAGCACTTGTGCCCGTGCCTTAAGCTTTAGCCAGCACTTGTGCCCATGCCTTAAGCCTTAGCCAGCACTTGTGCCCATGCCTTAAGCCTTAGCCAGCACTTTTGCCCATGCCTTAAGCCTTAGCCAGCACTTTTGAGCCCCTTGCATGTTTGTTTTTCTGTCATTAGTTACATGATGGTTATGCACACAGGGCAGGCTTTACGCTCTTCGCTCTTGTCCCGTCTGAATGCGCATGCACGACTGTAATTGGGGAAGAAGGCATTACCCATTTACGGAGGACAGACAAGAAGTGCCTGGTCGCTTGGAGCATGGGGTTATGGAGAGGCTCCGCACTGTACAACAAAGGATCTAGTCCTAAATGTCCAAGTACAGAGTAGAGGGGTGAAAGCTAGCTCTTCACCCCTATGGGTGCCTAACCCTTTATGCAAAGAGTGCAAAGAGTTAGCCGTATGCCTTAAGCCTAGCCAGCACTTGTGCCCATGCCTTAACCCTTAGCCAGCACTTATGCCCATGCCTTAAGCCTTAGCCAGCACTTGTGCCCATGCCTTAAGCCTTAGCCAGCACTTGTGCCCATGCCTTAAACCTTAGCCAGCACTTGTGCCCATGCCTTAAACCTTAGCCAGCACTTGTGCCCATACCTTAAGCCTTAGCCAGCACTTGTGCCCATGCCTTAAGCCTTAGCCAGCATTTGTGCCCATGCCTTAAGCCTTAGCCAGCACTTGTGCCCATGCCTTAAGCCTTAGCCAGCACTTGTGCCCATGCCTTAAGCCTTAGCCAGCACTTGTGCCCATGCCTTAAGCCTTAGCCAGCACTTGTGCCCATGCCTTAAGCCTTAGCCAGCACTTGTGCCCATGCCTTATGCCTAGCCAGCACTTGTGCCCATGCCTTATGCCTAGCCAGCACTTGTGCCCATGCCTTATGCCTAGCCAGCACTTGTGCCCATGCCTTGCCTTATGCCTAGCCAGCACTTGTGCCCAGGCCTTAAGCCTAGCCAGCACTTGTGCCCAGGCCTTAAGCCTTAGCCAGCACTAGTGCCCATGCCTTATGCCTAGCCAGCACTTGTGCCCATGCCTTATGCCTAGCCAGCACTTGTGCCCATGCCTTATGCCTAGCCAGCACTTGTGCCCATGCCTTAAGCCTTAGCCAGCACTTGTGCCGATGCCTTAAGCCTTAGCCAGCACTTGTGCCCATGCCTTATGCCTAGCCAGCACTTGTGCCCATGCCTTATGCCTAGCCAGCACTTGTGCCCATGCCTTATGCCTAGCCAGCACTTGTGCCCATGCCTTAAGCCTTAGCCAGCACTTGTGCCCATGCCTTAAGCCTTAGCCAGCACTTGTGCCCATGCCTTAAGCCTTAGCCAGCACTTGTGCCCATGCCTTAAGCCTTAGCCAGCACTTGTGCCCATGTCTTATGCCTAGCCAGCACTTGTGCCCATGCCTTATGCCTAGCCAGCACTTGTGCCCATGCCTTATGCCTAGCCAGCACTTGTGCCCATGCCTTATGCCTAGTCAGCACTTGTGCCCATGCCTTATGCCTAGCCAGCACTTGTGCCCATGCCTTATGCCTAGCCAGCACTTGTGCCCATGCCTTAAGCCTAGCCAGCACTAGCTTGGAGCATGGGGTTATGGAGAGGCTCCGCACTGTACAACAAAGGATCTAGTCCTAAATGTCCAAGTACAGAGTAGAGGGGTGAAAGCTAGCTCTTCACCCCTATGGGTGCCTAACCCTTTATGCAAAGAGTGCAAAGAGTTAGCCGTATGCCTTAAGCCTAGCCAGCACTTGTGCCCATGCCTTAAGCCTTAGCCAGCACTTATGCCCATGCCTTAAGCCTTAGCCAGCACTTGTGCCCATGCCTTAAGCCTTAGCCAGCACTTGTGCCCATGCCTTAAACCTTAGCCAGCACTTGTGCCCATGCCTTAAACCTTAGCCAGCACTTGTGCCCATACCTTAAGCCTTAGCCAGCACTTGTGCCCATGCCTTAAGCCTTAGCCAGCATTTGTGCCCATGCCTTAAGCCTTAGCCAGCACTTGTGCCCATGCCTTAAGCCTTAGCCAGCACTTGTGTCCATGCCTTAAGCCTTAGCCAGCACTTGTACCCATGCCTTAAGCCTTAGCCAGCACTTGTGCCCATGCCTTAAGCCTTAGCCAGCACTTGTGCCCATGCCTTATGCCTAGCCAGCACTTGTGCCCATGCCTTATGCCTAGCCAGCACTTGTGCCCATGCCTTATGCCTAGCCAGCACTTGTGCCCATGCCTTGCCTTATGCCTAGCCAGCACTTGTGCCCAGGCCTTAAGCCTAGCCAGCACTTGTGCCCAGGCCTTAAGCCTTAGCCAGCACTAGTGCCCATGCCTTATGCCTAGCCAGCACTTGTGCCCATGCCTTATGCCTAGCCAGCACTTGTGCCCATGCCTTATGCCTAACCAGCACTTGTGCCCATGCCTTAAGCCTTAGCCAGCACTTGTGCCCATGCCTTAAGCCTTAGCCAGCACTTGTGCCCATGCCTTAAGCCTTAGCCAGCACTTGTGCCCATGCCTTAAGCCTTAGCCAGCACTTGTGCCCATGCCTTAAGCCTTAGCCAGCACTTGTGCCCATGCCTTAAGCCTTAGCCAGCACTTGTGCCCATGCCTTAAGCCTTAGCCAGCACTTGTGCCCATGCCTTAAGCCTTAGCCAGCACTTGTGCCCATGCCTTAAGCCTTAGCCAGCACTTGTGCCCATGCCTTAAGCCTTAGCCAGCACTTGTGCCCATGCCTTAAGCCTTAGCCAGCACTTGTGCCCATGCCTTAAGCGTTAGTTAGCACTTGTGCCCATGCCTTATGCCTAGCCAGCACTTGTGCCCATGCCTTATGCCTAGCCAGCACTTGTGCCCATGCCTTATGCCTAGCCAGAACTTGTGCCCATGCCTTATGCCTAGCCAGCACTTGTGCCCATGCCTTAAGCCTAGCCAGCACTTGTGCCCATGCCTTAAGCATAGCCAGCACTTGTGCCGTTGCCTTAAGCCTAGCCAGCACTTGTGCCCATGCCTTAAGCATAGCCAGCACTTGTGCCGTTGCCTTAAGCCTAGCCAGCACTTGTGCCCATGCCTTAAGCATAGCCAGCACTTGTGCCGTTGCCTTAAGCCTAGCCAGCACTTGTGCCCATGCCTTATGCCTAGCCAGCAATTGTGCCCATGCCTTAAGCCTTAGCCAGCACTTGTGCCCATGCCTTAAGCCTTAGCCAGCACTTGTGCCCATGCCTTAAGCCTTAGCCAGCACTTGTGCCCATGCCTTAAGCCTTAGCCAGCACTTGTGCCCATGCCTTAAGCCTTAGCCAGCACTTGTGCACATGCCTTAAGCCTTAGCCAGCACTTGTGCCCATGCCTTAAGCGTTAGCCAGCACTTGTGCCCATGCCTTAAGCATAGCCAGCACTTGTGCCCATGCATTAAGCCTAGCCAGCACTTGTGCCCATGCCTTAAGCCTTAGCCAGCACTTGTGCCCATGCCTTAAGCCTTAGCCAGCACTTGTGCCCATGCCTTAAGCCTTAGCCAGCACTTGTGCCCATGCCTTAAGCCTTAGCCAGCACTTGTGCACATGCCTTAAGCCTTAGCCAGCACTTGTGCCCATGCCTTAAGCGTTAGCCAGCACTTGTGCCCATGCCTTAAGCATAGCCAGCACTTGTGCCCATGCATTAAGCCTAGCCAGCACTTGTGCCCATGCCTTAAGCCTTAGCCAGCACTTGTGCCCATGCCTTAAGCTTTAGCCAGCACTTGTGCCCGTGCCTTAAGCTTTAGCCAGCACTTGTGCCCATGCCTTAAGCCTTAGCCAGCACTTGTGCCCATGCCTTAAGCCTTAGCCAGCACTTTTGCCCATGCCTTAAGCCTTAGCCAGCACTTTTGAGCCCCTTGCATGTTTGTTTTTCTGTCATTAGTTACATGATGGTTATGCACACAGGGCAGGCTTTACGCTCTTCGCTCTTGTCCCGTCTGAATGCGCATGCACGACTGTAATTGGGGAAGAAGGCATTACCCATTTACGGAGGACAGACAAGAAGTGCCTGGTCGCTTGGAGCATGGGGTTATGGAGAGGCTCCGCACTGTACAACAAAGGATCTAGTCCTAAATGTCCAAGTACAGAGTAGAGGGGTGAAAGCTAGCTCTTCACCCCTATGGGTGCCTAACCCTTTATGCAAAGAGTGCAAAGAGTTAGCCGTATGCCTTAAGCCTAGCCAGCACTTGTGCCCATGCCTTAACCCTTAGCCAGCACTTATGCCCATGCCTTAAGCCTTAGCCAGCACTTGTGCCCATGCCTTAAGCCTTAGCCAGCACTTGTGCACATGCCTTAAGCCTTAGCCAGCACTTGTGCCCATGCCTTAAGCGTTAGCCAGCACTTGTGCCCATGCCTTAAGCATAGCCAGCACTTGTGCCCATGCATTAAGCCTAGCCAGCACTTGTGCCCATGCCTTAAGCCTTAGCCAGCACTTGTGCCCATGCCTTAAGCTTTAGCCAGCACTTGTGCCCGTGCCTTAAGCTTTAGCCAGCACTTGTGCCCATGCCTTAAGCCTTAGCCAGCACTTGTGCCCATGCCTTAAGCCTTAGCCAGCACTTGTGCCCATGCCTTAAGCCTTAGCCAGCACTTGTGCCCATGCCTTAAGCCTTAGCCAGCACTTATGCCCATGCCTTAAGCCTTAGCCAGCACTTGTGCCCATGCCTTAAGCCTTAGCCAGCACTTGTGCCCATGCCTTAAGCCTTAGCCAGCACTTGTGCCCATGCCTTAAGCCTTAGCCAGCACTTGTGCACATGCCTTAAGCCTTAGCCAGCACTTGTGCCCATGCCTTAAGCGTTAGCCAGCACTTGTGCCCATGCCTTAAGCATAGCCAGCACTTGTGCCGTTGCCTTAAGCCTAGCCAGCACTTGTACCCATGCCTTAAGCCTAGCCAGCACTTGTGCCCATGCCTTAAGCCTTAGCCAGCACTTGTGCCCATGCCTTAAGCCTTAGCCAGCACTTGTGCCCATGCCTTAAGCCTTAGCCAGCACTTGTGCCCATGCCTTAAGCCTTAGCCAGCACTTGTGCCCATGCCTTAAGCCTTAGCCAGCACTTGTGCCCATGCCTTAAGCCTTAGCCAGCACTTGTGCACATGCCTTAAGCCTTAGCCAGCACTTGTGCCCATGCCTTAAGCGTTAGCCAGCACTTGTGCCCATGCCTTAAGCATAGCCAGCACTTGTGCCGTTGCCTTAAGCCTAGCCAGCACTTGTACCCATGCCTTAAGCCTAGCCAGCACTTGTGCCCATGCCTTAAGCCTTAGCCAGCACTTGTGCCCATGCCTTAAGCCTTAGCCAGCACTTGTACCCATGCCTTAAGCCTTAGCCAGCACTTGTGCCCATGCCTTAAGCCTTAGCCAGCACTTGTGCCCATGCCTTATGCCTAGCCAGCACTTGTGCCCATGCCTTATGCCTAGCCAGCACTTGTGCCCATGCCTTATGCCTAGCCAGCACTTGTGCCCATGCCTTGCCTTATGCCTAGCCAGCACTTGTGCCCAGGCCTTAAGCCTAGCCAGCACTTGTGCCCAGGCCTTAAGCCTTAGCCAGCACTAGTGCCCATGCCTTATGCCTAGCCAGCACTTGTGCCCATGCCTTATGCCTAGCCAGCACTTGTGCCCATGCCTTATGCCTAGCCAGCACTTGTGCCCATGCCTTGCCTTATGCCTAGCCAGCACTTGTGCCCAGGCCTTAAGCCTAGCCAGCACTTGTGCCCAGGCCTTAAGCCTTAGCCAGCACTAGTGCCCATGCCTTATGCCTAGCCAGCAATTGTGCCCATGCCTTAAGCCTTAGCCAGCACTTGTGCCCATGCCTTAAGCCTTAGCCAGCACTTGTGCCCATGCCTTAAGCCTTAGCCAGCACTTGTGCCCATGCCTTAAGCCTTAGCCAGCACTTGTGCCCATGCCTTAAGCGTTAGTTAGCACTTGTGCCCATGCCTTATGCCTAGCCAGCACTTGTGCCCATGCCTTATGCCTAGCCAGCACTTGTGCCCATGCCTTATGCCTAGCCAGAACTTGTGCCCATGCCTTATGCCTAGCCAGCACTTGTGCCCATGCCTTAAGCCTAGCCAGCACTTGTGCCCATGCCTTAAGCATAGCCAGCACTTGTGCCGTTGCCTTAAGCCTAGCCAGCACTTGTGCCCATGCCTTAAGCATAGCCAGCACTTGTGCCGTTGCCTTAAGCCTAGCCAGCACTTGTGCCCATGCCTTAAGCATAGCCAGCACTTGTGCCGTTGCCTTAAGCCTAGCCAGCACTTGTGCCCATGCCTTATGCCTAGCCAGCAATTGTGCCCATGCCTTAAGCCTTAGCCAGCACTTGTGCCCATGCCTTAAGCCTTAGCCAGCACTTGTGCCCATGCCTTAAGCCTTAGCCAGCACTTGTGCCCATGCCTTAAGCCTTAGCCAGCACTTGTGCCCATGCCTTAAGCCTTAGCCAGCACTTGTGCACATGCCTTAAGCCTTAGCCAGCACTTGTGCCCATGCCTTAAGCGTTAGCCAGCACTTGTGCCCATGCCTTAAGCATAGCCAGCACTTGTGCCCATGCATTAAGCCTAGCCAGCACTTGTGCCCATGCCTTAAGCCTTAGCCAGCACTTGTGCCCATGCCTTAAGCCTTAGCCAGCACTTGTGCCCATGCCTTAAGCGTTAGTTAGCACTTGTGCCCATGCCTTATGCCTAGCCAGCACTTGTGCCCATGCCTTATGCCTAGCCAGCACTTGTGCCCATGCCTTATGCCTAGCCAGAACTTGTGCCCATGCCTTATGCCTAGCCAGCACTTGTGCCCATGCCTTAAGCCTAGCCAGCACTTGTGCCCATGCCTTAAGCATAGCCAGCACTTGTGCCGTTGCCTTAAGCCTAGCCAGCACTTGTGCCCATGCCTTAAGCATAGCCAGCACTTGTGCCGTTGCCTTAAGCCTAGCCAGCACTTGTGCCCATGCCTTAAGCATAGCCAGCACTTGTGCCGTTGCCTTAAGCCTAGCCAGCACTTGTGCCCATGCCTTATGCCTAGCCAGCAATTGTGCCCATGCCTTAAGCCTTAGCCAGCACTTGTGCCCATGCCTTAAGCCTTAGCCAGCACTTGTGCCCATGCCTTAAGCCTTAGCCAGCACTTGTGCCCATGCCTTAAGCCTTAGCCAGCACTTGTGCCCATGCCTTAAGCCTTAGCCAGCACTTGTGCACATGCCTTAAGCCTTAGCCAGCACTTGTGCCCATGCCTTAAGCGTTAGCCAGCACTTGTGCCCATGCCTTAAGCATAGCCAGCACTTGTGCCCATGCATTAAGCCTAGCCAGCACTTGTGCCCATGCCTTAAGCCTTAGCCAGCACTTGTGCCCATGCCTTAAGCGTTAGTTAGCACTTGTGCCCATGCCTTATGCCTAGCCAGCACTTGTGCCCATGCCTTATGCCTAGCCAGCACTTGTGCCCATGCCTTATGCCTAGCCAGAACTTGTGCCCATGCCTTATGCCTAGCCAGCACTTGTGCCCATGCCTTAAGCCTAGCCAGCACTTGTGCCCATGCCTTAAGCATAGCCAGCACTTGTGCCGTTGCCTTAAGCCTAGCCAGCACTTGTGCCCATGCCTTAAGCATAGCCAGCACTTGTGCCGTTGCCTTAAGCCTAGCCAGCACTTGTGCCCATGCCTTAAGCATAGCCAGCACTTGTGCCGTTGCCTTAAGCCTAGCCAGCACTTGTGCCCATGCCTTATGCCTAGCCAGCAATTGTGCCCATGCCTTAAGCCTTAGCCAGCACTTGTGCCCATGCCTTAAGCCTTAGCCAGCACTTGTGCCCATGCCTTAAGCCTTAGCCAGCACTTGTGCCCATGCCTTAAGCCTTAGCCAGCACTTGTGCCCATGCCTTAAGCCTTAGCCAGCACTTGTGCACATGCCTTAAGCCTTAGCCAGCACTTGTGCCCATGCCTTAAGCGTTAGCCAGCACTTGTGCCCATGCCTTAAGCATAGCCAGCACTTGTGCCCATGCATTAAGCCTAGCCAGCACTTGTGCCCATGCCTTAAGCCTTAGCCAGCACTTGTGCCCATGCCTTAAGCCTTAGCCAGCACTTGTGCCCATGCCTTAAGCCTTAGCCAGCACTTGTGCCCATGCCTTAAGCCTTAGCCAGCACTTGTGCACATGCCTTAAGCCTTAGCCAGCACTTGTGCCCATGCCTTAAGCGTTAGCCAGCACTTGTGCCCATGCCTTAAGCATAGCCAGCACTTGTGCCCATGCATTAAGCCTAGCCAGCACTTGTGCCCATGCCTTAAGCCTTAGCCAGCACTTGTGCCCATGCCTTAAGCTTTAGCCAGCACTTGTGCCCGTGCCTTAAGCTTTAGCCAGCACTTGTGCCCATGCCTTAAGCCTTAGCCAGCACTTGTGCCCATGCCTTAAGCCTTAGCCAGCACTTTTGCCCATGCCTTAAGCCTTAGCCAGCACTTTTGAGCCCCTTGCATGTTTGTTTTTCTGTCATTAGTTACATGATGGTTATGCACACAGGGCAGGCTTTACGCTCTTCGCTCTTGTCCCGTCTGAATGCGCATGCACGACTGTAATTGGGGAAGAAGGCATTACCCATTTACGGAGGACAGACAAGAAGTGCCTGGTCGCTTGGAGCATGGGGTTATGGAGAGGCTCCGCACTGTACAACAAAGGATCTAGTCCTAAATGTCCAAGTACAGAGTAGAGGGGTGAAAGCTAGCTCTTCACCCCTATGGGTGCCTAACCCTTTATGCAAAGAGTGCAAAGAGTTAGCCGTATGCCTTAAGCCTAGCCAGCACTTGTGCCCATGCCTTAACCCTTAGCCAGCACTTATGCCCATGCCTTAAGCCTTAGCCAGCACTTGTGCCCATGCCTTAAGCCTTAGCCAGCACTTGTGCACATGCCTTAAGCCTTAGCCAGCACTTGTGCCCATGCCTTAAGCGTTAGCCAGCACTTGTGCCCATGCCTTAAGCATAGCCAGCACTTGTGCCCATGCATTAAGCCTAGCCAGCACTTGTGCCCATGCCTTAAGCCTTAGCCAGCACTTGTGCCCATGCCTTAAGCTTTAGCCAGCACTTGTGCCCGTGCCTTAAGCTTTAGCCAGCACTTGTGCCCATGCCTTAAGCCTTAGCCAGCACTTGTGCCCATGCCTTAAGCCTTAGCCAGCACTTGTGCCCATGCCTTAAGCCTTAGCCAGCACTTGTGCCCATGCCTTAAGCCTTAGCCAGCACTTATGCCCATGCCTTAAGCCTTAGCCAGCACTTGTGCCCATGCCTTAAGCCTTAGCCAGCACTTGTGCCCATGCCTTAAGCCTTAGCCAGCACTTGTGCCCATGCCTTAAGCCTTAGCCAGCACTTGTGCACATGCCTTAAGCCTTAGCCAGCACTTGTGCCCATGCCTTAAGCGTTAGCCAGCACTTGTGCCCATGCCTTAAGCATAGCCAGCACTTGTGCCGTTGCCTTAAGCCTAGCCAGCACTTGTACCCATGCCTTAAGCCTAGCCAGCACTTGTGCCCATGCCTTAAGCCTTAGCCAGCACTTGTGCCCATGCCTTAAGCCTTAGCCAGCACTTGTGCCCATGCCTTAAGCCTTAGCCAGCACTTGTGCCCATGCCTTAAGCCTTAGCCAGCACTTGTGCCCATGCCTTAAGCCTTAGCCAGCACTTGTGCCCATGCCTTAAGCCTTAGCCAGCACTTGTGCACATGCCTTAAGCCTTAGCCAGCACTTGTGCCCATGCCTTAAGCGTTAGCCAGCACTTGTGCCCATGCCTTAAGCATAGCCAGCACTTGTGCCGTTGCCTTAAGCCTAGCCAGCACTTGTACCCATGCCTTAAGCCTAGCCAGCACTTGTGCCCATGCCTTAAGCCTTAGCCAGCACTTGTGCCCATGCCTTAAGCCTTAGCCAGCACTTGTACCCATGCCTTAAGCCTTAGCCAGCACTTGTGCCCATGCCTTAAGCCTTAGCCAGCACTTGTGCCCATGCCTTATGCCTAGCCAGCACTTGTGCCCATGCCTTATGCCTAGCCAGCACTTGTGCCCATGCCTTATGCCTAGCCAGCACTTGTGCCCATGCCTTGCCTTATGCCTAGCCAGCACTTGTGCCCAGGCCTTAAGCCTAGCCAGCACTTGTGCCCAGGCCTTAAGCCTTAGCCAGCACTAGTGCCCATGCCTTATGCCTAGCCAGCACTTGTGCCCATGCCTTATGCCTAGCCAGCACTTGTGCCCATGCCTTATGCCTAACCAGCACTTGTGCCCATGCCTTAAGCCTTAGCCAGCACTTGTGCCCATGCCTTAAGCCTTAGCCAGCACTTGTGCCCATGCCTTAAGCGTTAGCCAGCACTTGTGCCCATGCCTTATGCCTAGCCAGCACTTGTGCCCATGCCTTAAGCCTTAGCCAGCACTTGTGCCCATGCCTTAAGCCTAGCCAGCACTTGTGCCGTTGCCTTAAGCATAGCCAGCACTTGTTCCCATGCCTTAAGCCTAGCCAGCACTTGTGCCCATGCCTTAAGCATAGCCAGCACTTGTGCCGTTGCCTTAAGCCTAGCCAGCACTTGTGCCCATGCCTTATGCCTAGCCAGCAATTGTGCCCATGCCTTAAGCCTTAGCCAGCACTTGTGCCCATGCCTTAAGCCTTAGCTAGCACTTGTGGCCATGCCTTAAGCCTTAGCCAGCACTTGTGCCCATGCCTTAAGCCTTAGCCAGCACTTGTGCACATGCCTTAAGCCTTAGCCAGCACTTGTGCCCATGCCTTAAGCGTTAGCCAGCACTTGTGCCCATGCCTTAAGCATAGCCAGCACTTGTGCCGTTGCCTTAAGCCTAGCCAGCACTTGTACCCATGCCTTAAGCCTAGCCAGCACTTGTGCCCATGCCTTAAGCCTTAGCCAGCACTTGTGCCCATGCCTTAAGCCTTAGCCAGAACTTGTGCCCATGCCTTAAGCCTTAGCCAGCACTTGTGCCCATGCCTTAAGCCTTAGCCAGCACTTGTGCCCATGCCTTAAGCCTTAGCCAGCACTTTTGCCCATGCCTTAAGCCTTAGCCAGCACTTTTGAGCCCCTTGCATGTTTGTTTTTCTGTCTTTAGTTACATGATGGTTATGCACACAGGGCAGGCTTTACGCTCTTCGCTCTTGTCCTGTCTGAATGCGCATGCACGACTGTAATTGGGGAAGAAGGCATTACCCATTTACGGAGGACAGACAAGAAGTGCCTGGTCGCTTGGAGCATGGGGTTATGGAG
>NW_027194726.1:0-31366 GCF_032444005.1 Ranitomeya imitator
CAGTCATCGTTCTCACAACACTGAAGACCAGTCATTCGAAATGACTTCTCCATGCATTTTATGCATTGGTAAAAGCACTATGATGAAAAGTGTGATATGTTTTCAGGTATCTCCTATACTAATAGAGCCACATGCTCACCGGTTTGCCACATGATGTAGGCCTATGGACTGAACAAGAAACCACCAAAAATTTTAACCAGTCATCGTTCTCACAACACTGAGGACCAGTCATTCGAAATGACTTCTCCATGCATTTTATGCATTGGTAAAAGCACTATGATGAAAAGTGTGATATGTTTTCAGGTATCTCCTATACTAATAGAGCCACATGCTCACCGGTTTGCCACATGATGTAGGCCTATGGACTGAACAAGAAAACCACCAAAAATTTTAACTAGTCATCGTTCTCAAAACACTGAGGACCAGTCATTCGAAATGACTTCATTCATTTTATGCATTGGTAAAAGCACTATGATGAAAAGTGTGATATGTTTTCAGGTATCTCCTATACTAATAGAGCCACATGCTCACCGGTTTGCCACATGATGTAGGCCTATGGACTGAACAAGAAACCACCAAAAATTTTAACCAGTCATCGTTCTCACAACACTGAAGACCAGTCATTCGAAATGACTTCTCCATGCATTTTGATGAATTGGTAAAAGCACTATGATGAAAGTGTGATATGTTTTCAGGTATCTCCTATACTAATCGAGCCACATGCTCACCGGTTTGCCACATGATGTAGGCCTATGGAGTGAACAAGAAACCACCAAAAATTTTAACCAGTCATCGTTCTCACAACACTGAGGACCAGTCATTCGAAATGACTTCATGCATTTTATGCATTGGTAAAAGCAGTATGATGAAAAGTGTGATATGTTTTCAGGTATCTCCTATACTAATAGAGCCACATGCTCACCGGTTTGCCACATGATGTAGGCCTATGGACTGAACAAGAAACCACCAAAAATTTTAACCAGTCATCGTTCTCACAACACTGAGGACCAGTCATTCGAAATGACTTCTCCATGCATTTTATGCATTGGTAAAAGCACTATGATGAAAAGTGTGATATGTTTTCAGGTATCTCCTATACTAATAGAGCCACATGCTCACCGGTTTGCCACATGATGTAGGCCTATGGACTGAACAAGAAACCACCAAAAATTTTAACCAGTCATCGTTCTCACAACACTGAGGACCAGTCATTCGAAATGACTTCTCCATTCATTTTATGCATTGGTAAAAGCACTATGATGAAAAGTGTGATATGTTTTCAGGTATCTCCTATACTAATAGAGCCACATGCTCACCGGTTTGCCACATGATGTAGGCCTATGGACTGAACAAGAAACCACCAAAAATTTTAACCAGTCATCGTTTCTCACAACACTGAGGACCAGTCATTCGAAATGACTTCTCCATGCATTTTATGCATTGGTAAAAGCACTATGATGAAAAGTGTGATATGTTTTCAGGTATCTCCTATACTAATAGAGCCACATGCTCACCGGTTTGCCACATGATGTAGGCCTATGGACTGAACAGAAACCACCAAAAATTTTAACCAGTCATCGTTCTCACAACACTGAGGACCAGTCATTCGAAATGACTTCTCCCATGCATTTTATGCATTGGTAAAAGCACTATGATGAAAAGTGTGATATGTTTTCAGGTATCTCCTATACTAATAGAGCCACATGCTCACCGGTTTGCCACATGATGTAGGCCTATGGACTGAACAAGAAACCACCAAAAATTTTAACCAGTCATCGTTCTCACAACACTGAGGACCAGTCATTCGAAATGACTTCTCCATGCATTTTATGCATTGGTAAATGCACTATGATGAAAAGTGTGATATGTTTTCAGGTATCTCCTATACTAATAGAGCCACATGCTCACCGGTTTGCCACATGATGTAGGCCTATGGACTGAACAAGAAACCACCCAAAAATTTTAACCAGTCATCGTTCTCACAACACTGAGGACCAGTCATTCGAAATGACTTCTCCATGCATTTTATGCATTGGTAAAAGCACTATGATGAAAAGTGTGATATGTTTTCAGGTATCTCCTATACTAATAGAGCCACATGCTCACCGGTTTGCCACATGATGTAGGCCTATGGACTGAACAAGAAACCACCAAAAATTTTTTAACCAGTCATCATTCTCACAACACTGAGGACCAGTCATTCGAAATGACTTCTCCATGCATTTTATGCATTGGTAAAAGCACTATGATGAAAAGTGTGATATGTTTTCAGGTATCTCCTATACTAATAGAGCCACATGCTCACCGGTTTGCCACATGATGTAGGCCTATGGACTGAACAAGAAACCACCAAAAATTTTATCCAGTCATCGTTCTCACAACACTGAGGACCAGTCATTCGAAATGACTTCTCCATGCATTTTATGCATTGGTAAAAGCACTATGATGAAAAGTGTGATATGATTTCAGGTATCTCCTATACTAATAGAGCCACATGCTCACCGGTTTGCCACATGATGTAGGCCTATGGACTGAACAAGAAACCACCAAAAATTTTAACCAGTCATCGTTCTCACAACACTGAGGACCAGTCATTTGAAATGACTTCTCCATGCATTTTATGCATTGGTAAAAGCACTATGATGAAAAGTGTGATATGTTTTCAGGTATCTCCTATACTAATAGAGCCACATGCTCACCGGTTTGCCACATGATGTAGGCCTATGGACTGAACAAGAAACCACCAAAAATTTTAACCAGTCATCGTTCTCACAACACTGAGGACCAGTCATTCAAAATGACTTCTCCATGCATTTTATGCATTGGTAAAAGCACTATGATGAAAAGTGTGATATGTTTTCAGGTATCTCCTATACTAATAGAGCCACATGCTCACCGGTTTGCCACATGATGTAGGCCTATGGACTGAACAAGAAACCACCAAAAATTTTAACCAGTCATCGTTCTCACAACACTGAGGACCAGTCATTCGAAATGACTTCTCCATGCATTTTATGCATTGGTAAATGCACTATGATGAAAAGTGTGATATGTTTTCAGGTATCTCCTATACTAATAGAGCCACATGCTCACCGGTTTGCCACATGATGTAGGCCTATGGACTGAACAAGAAACCACCAAAAATTTTAACCAGTCATCGTTCTCACAACACTGAGGACCAGTCATTCGAAATGACTTCTCCATGCATTTTATGCATTGGTAAAAGCACTATGATGAAAAGTGTGATATGTTTTCAGGTATCTCCTATACTAATAGAGCCACATGCTCACCGGTTTGCCACATGATGTAGGCCTATGGACTGAACAAGAAACCACCAAAAATTTTAACCAGTCATCGTTCTCACAACACTGAGGACCAGTCATTCGAAATGACTTCTCCATGCATTTTATGCATTGGTAAAAGCACTATGATGAAAAGTGTGATATGTTTTCAGGTATCTCCTATACTAATAGAGCCACATGCTCACCGGTTTGCCACATGATGTAGGCCTATGGACTGAACAAGAAACCACCAAAAATTTTAACCAGTCATCGTTCTCACAACACTGAGGACCAGTCATTCGAAATGACTTCTCCATTCATTTTATGCATTGGTAAAAGCACTATGATGAAAAGTGTGATATGTTTTCAGGTATCTCCTATACTAATAGAGCCACATGCTCACCGGTTTGCCACATGATGTAGGCCTATGGACTGAACAAGAAACCACCAAAAATTTTAACCAGTCATCGTTCTCACAACACTGAGGACCAGTCATTCGAAATGACTTCTCCATGCATTTTATGCATTGGTAAAAGCACTATGATGAAAAGTGTGATATGTTTTCAGGTATCTCCTATACTAATAGAGCCACATGCTCACCGGTTTGCCACATGATGTAGGCCTATGGACTGAACAAGAAACCACCAAAAATTTTAACCAGTCATCGTTCTCACAACACTGAGGACCAGTCATTCGAAATGACTTCTCCATGCATTTTATGCATTGGTAAAAGCACTATGATGAAAAGTGTGATATGTTTTCAGGTATCTCCTATACTAATAGAGCCACATGCTCACCGGTTTGCCACATGATGTAGGCCTATGGACTGAACAAGAAACCACCAAAAATTTTAACCAGTCATCGTTCTCACAACACTGAGGACCAGTCATTCGAAATGACTTCTCCATGCATTTTATGCATTGGTAAAAGCACTATGATGAAAAGTGTGATATGTTTTCAGGTATCTCCTATACTAATAGAGCCACATGCTCACCGGTTTGCCACATGATGTAGGCCTATGGACTGAACAAGAAACCACCAAAAATTTTAACCAGTCATCGTTCTCACAACACTGAAGACCAGTCATTCGAAATGACTTCTCCATGCATTTTATGCATTGGTAAAAGCACTATGATGAAAAGTGTGATATGTTTTCAGGTATCTCCTATACTAATAGAGCCACATGCTCACCGGTTTGCCACATGATGTAGGCCTATGGACTGAACAAGAAACCACCAAAAATTTTAACCAGTCATCGTTCTCACAACACTGAGGACCAGTCATTCGAAATGACTTCTCCATGCATTTTATGCATTGGTAAAAGCACTATGATGAAAAGTGTGATATGTTTTCAGGTATCTCCTATACTAATAGAGCCACATGCTCACCGGTTTGCCACATGATGTAGGCCTATGGACTGAACAAGAAACCACCAAAAATTTTAACCAGTCATCGTTCTCAAAACACTGAGGACCAGTCATTCGAAATGACTTCTCCATTCATTTTATGCATTGGTAAAAGCACTATGATGAAAAGTGTGATATGTTTTCAGGTATCTCCTATACTAATAGAGCCACATGCTCACCGGTTTGCCACATGATGTAGGCCTATGGACTGAACAAGAAACCACCAAAAATTTTAACCAGTCATCGTTCTCACAACACTGAAGACCAGTCATTCGAAATGACTTCTCCATGCATTTTATGCATTGGTAAAAGCACTATGATGAAAAGTGTGATATGTTTTCAGGTATCTCCTATACTAATCGAGCCACATGCTCACCGGTTTGCCACATGATGTAGGCCTATGGAGTGAACAAGAAACCACCAAAAATTTTAACCAGTCATCGTTCTCACAACACTGAGGACCAGTCATTCGAAATGACTTCATGCATTTTATGCATTGGTAAAAGCAGTATGATGAAAAGTGTGATATGTTTTCAGGTATCTCCTATACTAATAGAGCCACATGCTCACCGGTTTGCCACATGATGTAGGCCTATGGACTGAACAAGAAACCACCAAAAATTTTAACCAGTCATCGTTCTCACAACACTGAGGACCAGTCATTCGAAATGACTTCTCCATGCATTTTATGCATTGGTAAAAGCACTATGATGAAAAGTGTGATATGTTTTCAGGTATCTCCTATACTAATAGAGCCACATGCTCACCGGTTTGCCACATGATGTAGGCCTATGGACTGAACAAGAAACCACCAAAAATTTTAACCAGTCATCGTTCTCACAACACTGAGGACCAGTCATTCGAAATGACTTCTCCATTCATTTTATGCATTGGTAAAAGCACTATGATGAAAAGTGTGATATGTTTTCAGGTATCTCCTATACTAATAGAGCCACATGCTCACCGGTTTGCCACATGATGTAGGCCTATGGACTGAACAAGAAACCACCAAAAATTTTAACCAGTCATCGTTCTCACAACACTGAGGACCAGTCATTCGAAATGACTTCTCCATGCATTTTATGCATTGGTAAAAGCACTATGATGAAAAGTGTGATATGTTTTCAGGTATCTCCTATACTAATAGAGCCACATGCTCACCGGTTTGCCACATGATGTAGGCCTATGGACTGAACAAGAAACCACCAAAAATTTTAACCAGTCATCGTTCTCACAACACTGAGGACCAGTTATTCGAAATGACTTCTCCATGCATTTTATGCATTGGTAAAAGCACTATGATGAAAAGTGTGATATGTTTTCAGGTATCTCCTATACTAATAGAGCCACATGCTCACCGGTTTGCCACATGATGTAGGCCTATGGACTGAACAAGAAACCACCAAAAATTTTAACCAGTCATCGTTCTCACAACACTGAGGACCAGTCATTCGAAATGACTTCTCCATGCATTTTATGCATTGGTAAATGCACTATGATGAAAAGTGTGATATGTTTTCAGGTATCTCCTATACTAATAGAGCCACATGCTCACCGGTTTGCCACATGATGTAGGCCTATGGACTGAACAAGAAACCACCAAAAATTTTAACCAGTCATCGTTCTCACAACACTGAGGACCAGTCATTCGAAATGACTTCTCCATGCATTTTATGCATTGGTAAAAGCACTATGATGAAAAGTGTGATATGTTTTCAGGTATCTCCTATACTAATAGAGCCACATGCTCACCGGTTTGCCACATGATGTAGGCCTATGGACTGAACAAGAAACCACCAAAAATTTTATCCAGTCATCGTTCTCACAACACTGAGGACCAGTCATTCGAAATGACTTCTCCATGCATTTTATGCATTGGTAAAAGCACTATGATGAAAAGTGTGATATGATTTCAGGTATCTCCTATACTAATAGAGCCACATGCTCACCGGTTTGCCACATGATGTAGGCCTATGGACTGAACAAGAAACCACCAAAAATTTTAACCAGTCATCGTTCTCACAACACTGAGGACCAGTCATTTGAAATGACTTCTCCATGCATTTTATGCATTGGTAAAAGCACTATGATGAAAAGTGTGATATGTTTTCAGGTATCTCCTATACTAATAGAGCCACATGCTCACCGGTTTGCCACATGATGTAGGCCTATGGACTGAACAAGAAACCACCAAAAATTTTAACCAGTCATCGTTCTCACAACACTGAGGACCAGTCATTCAAAATGACTTCTCCATGCATTTTATGCATTGGTAAAAGCACTATGATGAAAAGTGTGATATGTTTTCAGGTATCTCCTATACTAATAGAGCCACATGCTCACCGGTTTGCCACATGATGTAGGCCTATGGACTGAACAAGAAACCACCAAAAATTTTAACCAGTCATCGTTCTCACAACACTGAGGACCAGTCATTCGAAATGACTTCTCCATTCATTTTATGCATTGGTAAAAGCACTATGATGAAAAGTGTGATATGTTTTCAGGTATCTCCTATACTAATAGAGCCACATGCTCACCGGTTTGCCACATGATGTAGGCCTATGGACTGAACAAGAAACCACCAAAAATTTTAACCAGTCATCGTTCTATGTTACTATGAACTCAGTCGAGGGGTTCAAGAGAGGCCTGGATGTCTTCCTGGATCAGAACAATATTGTATCATACAATTATTAGGTTCTGTAGAAGGACGTAGATCTGGGTATTTATTATGATGGAATATAGGCTGAACTGGATGGACAAATGTCTTTTTTCGGCCTTACTAACTATGTTACTATGTTCTCACAACACTGAGGACCAGTCATTCGAAATGACTTCTCCATGCATTTTATGCATTGGTAAAAGCACTATGATGAAAAGTGTGATATGTTTTCAGGTATCTCCTATACTAATAGAGCCACATGCTCACCGGTTTGCCACATGATGTAGGCCTATGGACTGAACAAGAAACCACCAAAAATTTTAACCAGTCATCGTTCTCACAACACTGAGGACCAGTCATTCGAAATGACTTCTCCATGCATTTTATGCATTGGTAAAAGCACTATGATGAAAAGTGTGATATGTTTTCAGGTATCTCCTATACTAATAGAGCCACATGCTCACCGGTTTGCCACATGATGTAGGCCTATGGACTGAACAAGAAACCACCAAAAATTTTAACCAGTCATCGTTCTCACAACACTGAGGACCAGTCATTCGAAATGACTTCTCCATGCATTTTATGCATTGGTAAATGCACTATGATGAAAAGTGTGATATGTTTTCAGGTATCTCCTATACTAATAGAGCCACATGCTCACCGGTTTGCCACATGATGTAGGCCTATGGACTGAACAAGAAACCACCAAAAATTTTAACCAGTCATCGTTCTCACAACACTGAGGACCAGTCATTCGAAATGACTTCTCCATGCATTTTATGCATTGGTAAAAGCACTATGATGAAAAGTGTGATATGTTTTCAGGTATCTCCTATACTAATAGAGCCACATGCTCACCGGTTTGCCACATGATGTAGGCCTATGGACTGAACAAGAAACCACCAAAAATTTTAACCAGTCATCATTCTCACAACACTGAGGACCAGTCATTCGAAATGACTTCTCCATGCATTTTATGCATTGGTAAAAGCACTATGATGAAAAGTGTGATATGTTTTCAGGTATCTCCTATACTAATAGAGCCACATGCTCACCGGTTTGCCACATGATGTAGGCCTATGGACTGAACAAGAAACCACCAAAAATTTTATCCAGTCATCGTTCTCACAACACTGAGGACCAGTCATTCGAAATGACTTCTCCATGCATTTTATGCATTGGTAAAAGCACTATGATGAAAAGTGTGATATGATTTCAGGTATCTCCTATACTAATAGAGCCACATGCTCACCGGTTTGCCACATGATGTAGGCCTATGGACTGAACAAGAAACCACCAAAAATTTTAACCAGTCATCGTTCTCACAACACTGAGGACCAGTCATTTGAAATGACTTCTCCATGCATTTTATGCATTGGTAAAAGCACTATGATGAAAAGTGTGATATGTTTTCAGGTATCTCCTATACTAATAGAGCCACATGCTCACCGGTTTGCCACATGATGTAGGCCTATGGACTGAACAAGAAACCACCAAAAATTTTAACCAGTCATCGTTCTCACAACACTGAGGACCAGTCATTCAAAATGACTTCTCCATGCATTTTATGCATTGGTAAAAGCACTATGATGAAAAGTGTGATATGTTTTCAGGTATCTCCTATACTAATAGAGCCACATGCTCACCGGTTTGCCACATGATGTAGGCCTATGGACTGAACAAGAAACCACCAAAAATTTTAACCAGTCATCGTTCTCACAACACTGAGGACCAGTCATTCAAAATGACTTCTCCATGCATTTTATGCATTGGTAAAAGCACTATGATGAAAAGTGTGATATGTTTTCAGGTATCTCCTATACTAATAGAGCCACATGCTCACCGGTTTGCCACATGATGTAGGCCTATGGACTGAACAAGAAACCACCAAAAATTTTAACCAGTCATCGTTCTCACAACACTGAGGACCAGTCATTCGAAATGACTTCTCCATTCATTTTATGCATTGGTAAAAGCACTATGATGAAAAGTGTGATATGTTTTCAGGTATCTCCTATACTAATAGAGCCACATGCTCACCGGTTTGCCACATGATGTAGGCCTATGGACTGAACAAGAAACCACCAAAAATTTTAACCAGTCATCGTTCTCACAACACTGAGGACCAGTCATTCGAAATGACTTCTCCATGCATTTTATGCATTGGTAAAAGCACTATGATGAAAAGTGTGATATGTTTTCAGGTATCTCCTATACTAATAGAGCCACATGCTCACCGGTTTGCCACATGATGTAGGCCTATGGACTGAACAAGAAACCACCAAAAATTTTAACCAGTCATCGTTCTCACAACACTGAGGACCAGTCATTCGAAATGACTTCTCCATGCATTTTATGCATTGGTAAAAGCACTATGATGAAAAGTGTGATATGTTTTCAGGTATCTCCTATACTAATAGAGCCACATGCTCACCGGTTTGCCACATGATGTAGGCCTATGGACTGAACAAGAAACCACCAAAAATTTTAACCAGTCATCGTTCTCACAACACTGAGGACCAGTCATTCGAAATGACTTCTCCATGCATTTTATGCATTGGTAAATGCACTATGATGAAAAGTGTGATATGTTTTCAGGTATCTCCTATACTAATAGAGCCACATGCTCACCGGTTTGCCACATGATGTAGGCCTATGGACTGAACAAGAAACCACCAAAAATTTTAACCAGTCATCGTTCTCACAACACTGAGGACCAGTCATTCGAAATGACTTCTCCATGCATTTTATGCATTGGTAAAAGCACTATGATGAAAAGTGTGATATGTTTTCAGGTATCTCCTATACTAATAGAGCCACATGCTCACCGGTTTGCCACATGATGTAGGCCTATGGACTGAACAAGAAACCACCAAAAATTTTAACCAGTCATCATTCTCACAACACTGAGGACCAGTCATTCGAAATGACTTCTCCATGCATTTTATGCATTGGTAAAAGCACTATGATGAAAAGTTTGATATGTTTTCAGGTATCTCCTATACTAATAGAGCCACATGCTCACCGGTTTGCCACATGATGTAGGCCTATGGACTGAACAAGAAACCACCAAAAATTTTAACCAGTCATCGTTCTCACAACACTGAGGACCAGTCATTCGAAATGACTTCTCCATGCATTTTATGCATTGGTAAATGCACTATGATGAAAAGTGTGATATGTTTTCAGGTATCTCCTATACTAATAGAGCCACATGCTCACCGGTTTGCCACATGATGTAGGCCTATGGACTGAACAAGAAACCACCAAAAATTTTAACCAGTCATCGTTCTCACAACACTGAGGACCAGTCATTCGAAATGACTTCTCCATGCATTTTATGCATTGGTAAAAGCACTATGATGAAAAGTGTGATATGTTTTCAGGTATCTCCTATACTAATAGAGCCACATGCTCACCGGTTTGCCACATGATGTAGGCCTATGGACTGAACAAGAAACCACCAAAAATTTTAACCAGTCATCGTTCTCACAACACTGAGGACCAGTCATTCGAAATGACTTCTCCATGCATTTTATGCATTGGTAAAAGCACTATGATGAAAAGTGTGATATGTTTTCAGGTATCTCCTATACTAATAGAGCCACATGCTCACCGGTTTGCCACATGATGTAGGCCTATGGACTGAACAAGAAACCACCAAAAATTTTAACCAGTCATCGTTCTCACAACACTGAGGACCAGTCATTCGAAATGACTTCTCCATGCATTTTATGCATTGGTAAAAGCACTATGATGAAAAGTGTGATATGTTTTCAGGTATCTCCTATACTAATAGAGCCACATGCTCACCGGTTTGCCACATGATGTAGGCCTATGGACTGAACAAGAAACCACCAAAAATTTTAACCAGTCATCGTTCTCACAACACTGAGGACCAGTCATTCGAAATGACTTCTCCATGCATTTTATGCATTGGTAAAAGCACTATGATGAAAAGTGTGATATGTTTTCAGGTATCTCCTATACTAATAGAGCCACATGCTCACCGGTTTGCCACATGATGTAGGCCTATGGACTGAACAAGAAACCACCAAAAATTTTAACCAGTCATCGTTCTCACAACACTGAGGACCAGTCATTCGAAATGACTTCTCCATGCATTTTATGCATTGGTAAAAGCACTATGATGAAAAGTGTGATATGTTTTCAGGTATCTCCTATACTAATAGAGCCACATGCTCACCGGTTTGCCACATGATGTAGGCCTATGGACTGAACAAGAAACCACCAAAAATTTTAACCAGTCATCGTTCTCACAACACTGAGGACCAGTCATTCGAAATGACTTCTCCATGCATTTTATGCATTGGTAAAAGCACTATGATGAAAAGTGTGATATGTTTTCAGGTATCTCCTATACTAATAGAGCCACATGCTCACCGGTTTGCCACATGATGTAGGCCTATGGACTGAACAAGAAACCACCAAAAATTTTAACCAGTCATCGTTCTCACAACACTGAGGACCAGTCATTCGAAATGACTTTTCCATGCATTTTATGCATTGGTAAAAGCACTATGATGAAAAGTGTGATATGTTTTCAGGTATCTCCTATACTAATAGAGCCACATGCTCACCGGTTTGCCACATGATGTAGGCCTATGGACTGAACAAGAAACCACCAAAAATTTTAACCAGTCATCGTTCTCACAACACTGAGGACCAGTCATTCGAAATGACTTCTCCATGCATTTTATGCATTGGTAAAAGCACTATGATGAAAAGTGTGATATGTTTTCAGGTATCTCCTATACTAATAGAGCCACATGCTCACCGGTTTGCCACATGATGTAGGCCTATGGACTGAACAAGAAACCACCAAAAATTTTAACCAGTCATCGTTCTCACAACACTGAGGACCAGTCATTCGAAATGACTTCTCCATGCATTTTATGCATTGGTAAAAGCACTATGATGAAAAGTGTGATATGTTTTCAGGTATCTCCTATACTAATAGAGCCACATGCTCACCGGTTTGCCACATGATGTAGGCCTATGGACTGAACAAGAAACCACCAAAAATTTTAACCAGTCATCGTTCTCACAACACTGAGGACCAGTCATTCGAAATGACTTCTCCATGCATTTTATGCATTGGTAAAAGCACTATGATGAAAAGTGTGATGTTTTCAGGTATCCCCTATACTAATAGAGCCACATGCTCACCGGTTTGCCACATGATGTAGGCCTATGGACTGAACAAGAAACCACCAAAAATTTTAACCAGTCATCGTTCTCACAACACTGAGGACCAGTCATTCGAAATGACTTCTCCATGCATTTTATGCATTGGTAAAAGCACTATGATGAAAAGTGTGATATGTTTTCAGGTATCTCCTATACTAATAGAGCCACATGCTCACCGGTTTGCCACATGATGTAGGCCTATGGACTGAACAAGAAACCACCAAAAATTTTAACCAGTCATCGTTCTCACAACACTGAGGACCAGTCATTCGAAATGACTTCTCCATGCATTTTATGCATTGGTAAAAGCACTATGATGAAAAGTGTGATATGTTTTCAGGTATCTCCTATACTAATAGAGCCACATGCTCACCGGTTTGCCACATGATGTAGGCCTATGGACTGAACAAGAAACCACCAAAAATTTTAACCAGTCAACATTCTCACAACACTGAGGACCAGTCATTCGAAATGACTTCTCCATGCATTTTATGCATTGGTAAAAGCACTATGATGAAAAGTGTGATATGTTTTCAGGTATCTCCTATACTAATAGAGCCACATGCTCACCGGTTTGCCACATGATGTAGGCCTATGGACTGAACAAGAAACCACCAAAAATTTTAACCAGTCATCGTTCTCACAACACTGAGGACCAGTCATTCGAAATGACTTCTCCATGCATTTTATGCATTGGTAAAAGCACTATGATGAAAAGTGTGATATGTTTTCAGGTATCTCCTATACTAATAGAGCCACATGCTCACCGGTTTGCCACATGATGTAGGCCTATGGACTGAACAAGAAACCACCAAAAATTTTAACCAGTCATCGTTCTCACAACACTGAGGACCAGTCATTCGAAATGACTTCTCCATGCATTTTATGCATTGGTAAAAGCACTATGATGAAAAGTGTGATATGTTTTCAGGTATCTCCTATACTAATAGAGCCACATGCTCACCGGTTTGCCACATGATGTAGGCCTATGGACTGAACAAGAAACCACCAAAAATTTTAACCAGTCATCGTTCTCACAACACTGAGGACCAGTCATTCGAAATGACTTCTCCATGCATTTTATGCATTGGTAAAAGCACTATGATGAAAAGTGTGATATGTTTTCAGGTATCTCCTATACTAATAGAGCCACATGCTCACCGGTTTGCCACATGATGTAGGCCTATGGACTGAACAAGAAACCACCAAAAATTTTAACCAGTCATCGTTCTCACAACACTGAGGACCAGTCATTCGAAATGACTTCTCCATGCATTTTATGCATTGGTAAAAGCACTATGATGAAAAGTGTGATATGTTTTCAGGTATCTCCTATACTAATAGAGCCACATGCTCACCGGTTTGCCACATGATGTAGGCCTATGGACTGAACAAGAAACCACCAAAAATTTTAACCAGTCATCGTTCTCACAACACTGAGGACCAGTCATTCGAAATGACTTCTCCATGCATTTTATGCATTGGTAAAAGCACTATGATGAAAAGTGTGATATGTTTTCAGGTATCTCCTATACTAATAGAGCCACATGCTCACCGGTTTGCCACATGATGTAGGCCTATGGACTGAACAAGAAACCATCAAAAATTTTAACCAGTCATCGTTCTCACAACACTGAGGACCAGTCATTCGAAATGACTTCTCCATGCATTTTATGCATTGGTAAATGCACTATGATGAAAAGTGTGATATGTTTTCATGTATCTCCTGTACTAATAGAGCCACATGCTCACCGGTTTGCCACATGATGTAGGCCTATGGACTGAACAAGAAACCACCAAAAATTTTAACCAGTCATCGTTCTCACAACACTGAGGACCAGTCATTCGAAATGACTTCTCCATGCATTTTATGCATTGGTAAAAGCACTATGATGAAAAGTGTGATATGTTTTCAGGTATCTCCTATACTAATAGAGCCACATGCTCACCGGTTTGCCACATGATGTAGGCCTATGGACTGAACAAGAAACCACCAAAAATTTTAACCAGTCATCGTTCTCACAACACTGAGGACCAGTCATTCGAAATGACTTCTCCATGCATTTTATGCATTGGTAAAAGCACTATGATGAAAAGTGTGATATGTTTTCAGGTATCTCCTATACTAATAGAGCCACATGCTCACCGGTTTGCCACATGATGTAGGCCTATGGACTGAACAAGAAACCACCAAAAATTTTAACCAGTCATCGTTCTCACAACACTGAAGACCAGTCATTCGAAATGACTTCTCCATGCATTTTATGCATTGGTAAAAGCACTATGATGAAAAGTGTGATATGTTTTCAGGTATCTCCTATACTAATCGAGCCACATGCTCACCGGTTTGCCACATGATGTAGGCCTATGGAGTGAACAAGAAACCACCAAAAATTTTAACCAGTCATCGTTCTCACAACACTGAGGACCAGTCATTCGAAATGACTTCTCCATGCATTTTATGCATTGGTAAAAGCAGTATGATGAAAAGTGTGATATGTTTTCAGGTATCTCCTATACTAATAGAGCCACATGCTCACCGGTTTGCCACATGATGTAGGCCTATGGACTGAACAAGAAACCACCAAAAATTTTAACCAGTCATCGTTCTCACAACACTGAGGACCAGTCATTCGAAATGACTTCTCCATGCATTTTATGCATTGGTAAAAGCACTATGATGAAAAGTGTGATATGTTTTCAGGTATCTCCTATACTAATAGAGCCACATGCTCACCGGTTTGCCACATGATGTAGGCCTATGGACTGAACAAGAAACCACCAAAAATTTTAACCAGTCATCGTTCTCACAACACTGAGGACCAGTCATTCGAAATGACTTCTCCATGCATTTTATGCATTGGTAAAAGCACTATGATGAAAAGTGTGATATGTTTTCAGGTATCTCCTATACTAATAGAGCCACATGCTCACCGGTTTGCCACATGATGTAGGCCTATGGACTGAACAAGAAACCACCAAAAATTTTAACCAGTCATCGTTCTCACAACACTGAGGACCAGTCATTCGAAATGACTTCTCCATGCATTTTATGCATTGGTAAAAGCACTATGATGAAAAGTGTGATATGTTTTCAGGTATCTCCTATACTAATAGAGCCACATGCTCACCGGTTTGCCACATGATGTAGGCCTATGGACTGAACAAGAAACCACCAAAAATTTTAACCAGTCATCGTTCTCACAACACTGAGGACCAGTCATTCGAAATGACTTCTCCATGCATTTTATGCATTGGTAAAAGCACTGTGATGAAAAGTGTGATATGTTTTCAGGTATCTCCTATACTAATAGAGCCACATGCTCACCGGTTTGCCACATGATGTAGGCCTATGGACTGAACAAGAAACCACCAAAAATCTTAACCAGTCATCGTTCTCACAACACTGAGGACCAGTCATTCGAAATGACTTCTCCATGCATTTTATGCATTGGTAAAAGCACTATGATGAAAAGTGTGATGTTTTCAGGTATCCCCTATACTAATAGAGCCACATGCTCACCGGTTTGCCACATGATGTAGGCCTATGGACTGAACAAGAAACCACCAAAAATTTTAACCAGTCATCGTTCTCACAACACTGAGGACCAGTCATTCGAAATGACTTCTCCATGCATTTTATGCATTGGTAAAAGCACTATGATGAAAAGTGTGATATGTTTTCAGGTATCTCCTATACTAATAGAGCCACATGCTCACCGGTTTGCCACATGATGTAGGCCTATGGACTGAACAAGAAACCACCAAAAATTTTAACCAGTCATCGTTCTCACAACACTGAGGACCAGTCATTCGAAATGACTTCTCCATGCATTTTATGCATTGGTAAAAGCACTATGATGAAAAGTGTGATATGTTTTCAGGTATCTCCTATACTAATAGAGCCACATGCTCACCGGTTTGCCACATGATGTAGGCCTATGGACTGAACAAGAAACCACCAAAAATTTTAACCAGTCATCGTTCTCACAACACTGAGGACCAGTCATTCGAAATGACTTCTCCATGCATTTTATGCATTGGTAAAAGCACTATGATGAAAAGTGTGATATGTTTTCAGGTATCTCCTATACTAATAGAGCCACATGCTCACCGGTTTGCCACATGATGTAGGCCTATGGACTGAACAAGAAACCACCAAAAATTTTAACCAGTCATCGTTCTCACAACACTGAGGACCAGTCATTCGAAATGACTTCTCCATGCATTTTATGCATTGGTAAAAGCACTATGATGAAAAGTGTGATATGTTTTCAGGTATCTCCTATACTAATAGAGCCACATGCTCACCGGTTTGCCACATGATGTAGGCCTATGGACTGAACAAGAAACCACCAAAAATTTTAACCAGTCATCGTTCTCACAACACTGAGGACCAGTCATTCGAAATGACTTCTCCATGCATTTTATGCATTGGTAAAAGCACTATGATGAAAAGTGTGATATGTTTTCAGGTATCTCCTATACTAATAGAGCCACATGCTCACCGGTTTGCCACATGATGTAGGCCTATGGACTGAACAAGAAACCACCAAAAATTTTAACCAGTCATCGTTCTCACAACACTGAGGACCAGTCATTCGAAATGACTTCTCCATGCATTTTATGCATTGGTAAAAGCACTATGATGAAAAGTGTGATATGTTTTCAGGTATCTCCTATACTAATAGAGCCACATGCTCACCGGTTTGCCACATGATGTAGGCCTATGGACTGAACAAGAAACCACCAAAAATTTTAACCAGTCATCGTTCTCACAACACTGAGGACCAGTCATTCGAAATGACTTCTCCATGCATTTTATGCATTGGTAAAAGCACTATGATGAAAAGTGTGATATGTTTTCAGGTATCTCCTATACTAATAGAGCCACATGCTCACCGGTTTGCCACATGATGTAGGCCTATGGACTGAACAAGAAACCACCAAAAATTTTAACCAGTCATCGTTCTCACAACACTGAGGACCAGTCATTCGAAATGACTTCTCCATGCATTTTATGCATTGGTAAAAGCACTATGATGAAAAGTGTGATATGTTTTCAGGTATCTCCTATACTAATATAGCCACATGCTCACCGGTTTGCCACATGATGTAGGCCTATGGACTGAACAAGAAACCACCAAAAATTTTAACCAGTCATCGTTCTCACAACACTGAGGACCAGTCATTCGAAATGACTTCTCCATGCATTTTATGCATTGGTAAAAGCACTATGATGAAAAGTGTGATATGTTTTCAGGTATCTCCTATACTAATAGAGCCACATGCTCACCGGTTTGCCACATGATGTAGGCCTATGGACTGAACAAGAAACCACCAAAAATTTTAACCAGTCATCGTTCTCACAACACTGAGGACCAGTCATTCGAAATGACTTCTCCATGCATTTTATGCATTGGTAAAAGCACTATGATGAAAAGTGTGATATGTTTTCAGGTATCTCCTATACTAATAGAGCCACATGCTCACCGGTTTGCCACATGATGTAGGCCTATGGACTGAACAAGAAACCACCAAAAATTTTAACCAGTCATCGTTCTCACAACACTGAGGACCAGTCATTCGAAATGACTTCTCCATGCATTTTATGCATTGGTAAAAGCACTATGATGAAAAGTGTGATATGTTTTCAGGTATCTCCTATACTAATAGAGCCACATGCTCACCGGTTTGCCACATGATGTAGGCCTATGGACTGAACAAGAAACCACCAAAAATTTTAACCAGTCATCGTTCTCACAACACTGAGGACCAGTCATTCGAAATGACTTCTCCATGCATTTTATGCATTGGTAAAAGCACTATGATGAAAAGTGTGATATGTTTTCAGGTATCTCCTATACTAATAGAGCCACATGCTCACCGGTTTGCCACATGATGTAGGCCTATGGACTGAACAAGAAACCACCAAAAATTTTAACCAGTCATCGTTCTCACAACACTGAGGACCAGTCATTCGAAATGACTTCTCCATGCATTTTATGCATTGGTAAAAGCACTATGATGAAAAGTGTGATATGTTTTCAGGTATCTCCTATACTAATAGAGCCACATGCTCACCGGTTTGCCACATGATGTAGGCCTATGGACTGAACAAGAAACCACCAAAAATTTTAACCAGTCATCGTTCTCACAACACTGAGGACCAGTCATTCGAAATGACTTCTCCATGCATTTTATGCATTGGTAAAAGCACTATGATGAAAAGTGTGATATGTTTTCAGGTATCTCCTATACTAATCGAGCCACATGCTCACCGGTTTGCCACATGATGTAGGCCTATGGACTGAACAAGAAACCACCAAAAATTTTAACCAGTCATCGTTCTCACAACACTGAGGACCAGTCATTCGAAATGACCTCTCCATGCATTTTATGCATTGGTAAAAGCAGTATGATGAAAAGTGTGATATGTTTTCAGGTATCTCCTATACTAATAGAGCCACATGCTCACCGGTTTGCCACATGATGTAGGCCTATGGACTGAACAAGAAACCACCAAAAATTTTAACCAGTCATCGTTCTCACAACACTGAGGACCAGTCATTCGAAATGACTTCTCCATGCATTTTATGCATTGGTAAAAGCACTATGATGAAAAGTGTGATATGTTTTCAGGTATCTCCTATACTAATAGAGCCACATGCTCACCGGTTTGCCACATGATGTAGGCCTATGGACTGAACAAGAAACCACCAAAAATTTTAACCAGTCATCGTTCTCACAACACTGAGGACCAGTCATTCGAAATGACTTCTCCATGCATTTTATGCATTGGTAAAAGCACTATGATGAAAAGTGTGATATGTTTTCAGGTATCTCCTATACTAATAGAGCCACATGCTCACCGGTTTGCCACATGATGTAGGCCTATGGACTGAACAAGAAACCACCAAAAATTTTAACCAGTCATCGTTCTCACAACACTGAGGACCAGTCATTCGAAATGACCTCTCCATGCATTTTATGCATTGGTAAAAGCAGTATGATGAAAAGTGTGATATGTTTTCAGGTATCTCCTATACTAATAGAGCCACATACTCACCGGTTTGCCACATGATGTAGGCCTATGGACTGAACAAGAAACCACCAAAAATTTTAACCAGTCATCGTTCTCACAACACTGAGGACCAGTCATTCGAAATGACTTCTCCATGCATTTTATGCATTGGTAAAAGCACTATGATGAAAAGTGTGATATGTTTTCAGGTATCTCCTATACTAATAGAGCCACATGCTCACCGGTTTGCCACATGATGTAGGCCTATGGACTGAACAAGAAACCACCAAAAATTTTAACCAGTCATCGTTCTCACAACACTGAGGACCAGTCATTCGAAATGACTTCTCCATGCATTTTATGCATTGGTAAAAGCACTATGATGAAAAGTGTGATATGTTTTCAGGTATCTCCTATACTAATAGAGCCACATGCTCACCGGTTTGCCACATGATGTAGGCCTATGGACTGAACAAGAAACCACCAAAAATTTTAACCAGTCATCGTTCTCACAACACTGAGGACCAGTCATTCGAAATGACCTCTCCATGCATTTTATGCATTGGTAAAAGCACTATGATGAAAAGTGTGATATGTTTTCAGGTATCTCCTATACTAATAGAGCCACATACTCACCGGTTTGCCACATGATGTAGGCCTATGGACTGAACAAGAAACCACCAAAAATTTTAACCAGTCATCGTTCTCACAACACTGAGGACCAGTCATTCGAAATGACTTCTCCATGCATTTTATGCATTGGTAAAAGCACTATGATGAAAAGTGTGATATGTTTTCAGGTATCTCCTATACTAATAGAGCCACATGCTCACCGGTTTGCCACATGATGTAGGCCTATGGACTGAACAAGAAACCACCAAAATTTTAACCAGTCATCGTTCTCACAACACTGAGGACCAGTCATTCGAAATGACTTCTCCATGCATTTTATGCATTGGTAAAAGCACTATGATGAAAAGTGTGATATGTTTTCAGGTATCTCCTATACTAATAGAGCCACATGCTCACCGGTTTGCCACATGATGTAGGCCTATGGACTGAACAAGAAACCACCAAAAATTTTAACCAGTCATCGTTCTCACAACACTGAGGACCAGTCATTCGAAATGACTTCTCCATGCATTTTATGCATTGGTAAAAGCACTATGATGAAAAGTGTGATATGTTTTCAGGTATCTCCTATACTAATAGAGCCACATGCTCACCGGTTTGCCACATGATGTAGGCCTATGGACTGAACAAGAAACCACCAAAAATTTTAACCAGTCATCGTTCTCACAACACTGAGGACCAGTCATTCGAAATGACTTCTCCATGCATTTTATGCATTGGTAAAAGCACTATGATGAAAAGTGTGATATGTTTTCAGGTATCTCCTATACTAATAGAGCCACATGCTCACCGGTTTGCCACATGATGTAGGCCTATGGACTGAACAAGAAACCACCAAAAATTTTAACCAGTCATCGTTCTCACAACACTGAGGACCAGTCATTCGAAATGACCTCTCCATGCATTTTATGCATTGGTAAAAGCAGTATGATGAAAAGTGTGATATGTTTTCAGGTATCTCCTATACTAATAGAGCCACATACTCACCGGTTTGCCACATGATGTAGGCCTATGGACTGAACAAGAAACCACCAAAAATTTTAACCAGTCATCGTTCTCACAACACTGAGGACCAGTCATTCGAAATGACTTCTCCATGCATTTTATGCATTGGTAAAAGCACTATGATGAAAAGTGTGATATGTTTTCAGGTATCTCCTATACTAATAGAGCCACATGCTCACCGGTTTGCCACATGATGTAGGCCTATGGACTGAACAAGAAACCACCAAAAATTTTAACCAGTCATCGTTCTCACAACACTGAGGACCAGTCATTCGAAATGACTTCTCCATGCATTTTATGCATTGGTAAAAGCACTATGATGAAAAGTGTGATATGTTTTCAGGTATCTCCTATACTAATAGAGCCACATGCTCACCGGTTTGCCACATGATGTAGGCCTATGGACTGAACAAGAAACCACCAAAATTTTAACCAGTCATCGTTCTCACAACACTGAGGACCAGTCATTCGAAATGACCTCTCCATGCATTTTATGCATTGGTAAAAGCAGTATGATGAAAAGTGTGATATGTTTTCAGGTATCTCCTATACTAATAGAGCCACATACTCACCGGTTTGCCACATGATGTAGGCCTATGGACTGAACAAGAAACCACCAAAAATTTTAACCAGTCATCGTTCTCACAACACTGAGGACCAGTCATTCGAAATGACTTCTCCATGCATTTTATGCATTGGTAAAAGCACTATGATGAAAAGTGTGATATGTTTTCAGGTATCTCCTATACTAATAGAGCCACATGCTCACCGGTTTGCCACATGATGTAGGCCTATGGACTGAACAAGAAACCACCAAAAATTTTAACCAGTCATCGTTCTCACAACACTGAGGACCAGTCATTCGAAATGACTTCTCCATGCATTTTATGCATTGGTAAAAGCACTATGATGAAAAGTGTGATATGTTTTCAGGTATCTCCTATACTAATAGAGCCACATGCTCACCGGTTTGCCACATGATGTAGGCCTATGGACTGAACAAGAAACCACCAAAAATTTTAACCAGTCATCGTTCTCACAACACTGAGGACCAGTCATTCGAAATGACTTCTCCATGCATTTTATGCATTGGTAAAAGCACTATGATGAAAAGTGTGATATGTTTTCAGGTATCTCCTATACTAATAGAGCCACATGCTCACCGGTTTGCCACATGATGTAGGCCTATGGACTGAACAAGAAACCACCAAAAATTTTAACCAGTCATCGTTCTCACAACACTGAGGACCAGTCATTCGAAATGACTTCTCCATGCATTTTATGCATTGGTAAAAGCACTATGATGAAAAGTGTGATATGTTTTCAGGTATCTCCTATACTAATAGAGCCACATGCTCACCGGTTTGCCACATGATGTAGGCCTATGGACTGAACAAGAAACCACCAAAAATTTTAACCAGTCATCGTTCTCACAACACTGAGGACCAGTCATTCGAAATGACTTCTCCATGCATTTTATGCATTGGTAAAAGCACTATGATGAAAAGTGTGATATGTTTTCAGGTATCTCCTATACTAATAGAGCCACATGCTCACCGGTTTGCCACATGATGTAGGCCTATGGACTGAACAAGAAACCACCAAAAATTTTAACCAGTCATCGTTCTCACAACACTGAGGACCAGTCATTCGAAATGACTTCTCCATGCATTTTATGCATTGGTAAAAGCACTATGATGAAAAGTGTGATATGTTTTCAGGTATCTCCTATACTAATAGAGCCACATGCTCACCGGTTTGCCACATGATGTAGGCCTATGGACTGAACAAGAAACCACCAAAAATTTTAACGAGTCATCGTTCTCACAACACTGAGGACCAGTCATTCGAATGACTTCTCCATGCATTTTATGCATTGGTAAAAGCACTATGATGAAAAGTGTGATATGTTTTCAGGTATCTCCTATACTAATAGAGCCACATGCTCACCGGTTTGCCACATGATGTAGGCCTATGGACTGAACAAGAAACCACCAAAAATTTTAACCAGTCATCGTTCTCACAACACTGAGGACCAGTCATTCGAAATGACTTCTCCATGCATTTTATGCATTGGTAAAAGCACTATGATGAAAAGTGTGATATGTTTTCAGGTATCTCCTATACTAATAGAGCCACATGCTCACCGGTTTGCCACATGATGTAGGCCTATGGACTGAACAAGAAACCACCAAAATTTTAACCAGTCATCGTTCTCACAACACTGAGGACCAGTCATTCGAAATGACTTCTCCATGCATTTTATGCATTGGTAAAAGCACTATGATGAAAAGTGTGATATGTTTTCAGGTATCTCCTATACTAATAGAGCCACATGCTCACCGGTTTGCCACATGATGTAGGCCTATGGACTGAACAAGAAACCACCAAAAATTTTAACCAGTCATCGTTCTCACAACACTGAGGACCAGTCATTCGAAATGACTTCTCCATGCATTTTATGCATTGGTAAAAGCACTATGATGAAAAGTGTGATATGTTTTCAGGTATCTCCTATACTAATAGAGCCACATGCTCACCGGTTTGCCACATGATGTAGGCCTATGGACTGAACAAGAAACCACAAAAATTTTAACCAGTCATCGTTCTCACAACACTGAGGACCAGTCATTCGAAATGACTTCTCCATGCATTTTATGCATTGGTAAAAGCACTATGATGAAAAGTGTGATATGTTTTCAGGTATCTCCTATACTAATCGAGCCACATGCTCACCGGTTTGCCACATGATGTAGGCCTATGGACTGAACAAGAAACCACCAAAAATTTTAACCAGTCATCGTTCTCACAACACTGAGGACCAGTCATTCAAAATGACTTCTCCATGCATTTTATGCATTGGTAAAAGCACTATGATGAAAAGTGTGATATGTTTTCAGGTATCTCCTATACTAATAGAGCCACATGCTCACCGGTTTGCCACATGATGTAGGCCTATGGACTGAACAAGAAACCACGAAAAAATTTTAACCAGTCATCGTTCTCACAACACTGAGGACCAGTCATTCGAAATGACTTCTCCATGCATTTTATGCATTGGTAAAAGCACTATGATGAAAAGTGTGATATGTTTTCAGGTATCTCCTATACTAATAGAGCCACATGCTCACCGGTTTGCCACATGATGTAGGCCTATGGACTGAACAAGAAACCACCAAAAATTTTATCCAGTCATCGTTCTCACAACACTGAGGACCAGTCATTCGAAATGACTTCTCCATGCATTTTATGCATTGGTAAAGCACTATGATGAAAAGTGTGATATGTTTTCAGGTATCTCCTATACTAATAGAGCCACATGCTCACCGGTTTGCCACATGATGTAGGCCTATGGACTGAACAAGAAACCACCAAAAATTTTAACCAGTCATCGTTCTCACAACACTGAGGACCAGTCATTCGAAATGACTTCTCCATGCATTTTATGCATTGGTAAAAGCACTATGATGAAAAGTGTGATATGTTTTCAGGTATCTCCTATACTAATAGAGCCACATGCTCACCGGTTTGCCACATGATGTAGGCCTATGGACTGAACAAGAAACCACCAAAAATTTTAACCAGTCATCGTTCTCACAACACTGAGGACCAGTCATTCGAAATGACTTCTCCATGCATTTTATGCATTGGTAAAAGCACTATGATGAAAAGTGTGATATGTTTTCAGGTATCTCCTATACTAATAGAGCCACATGCTCACCGGTTTGCCACATGATGTAGGCCTATGGACTGAACAAGAAACCACCAAAAATTTTAACCAGTCATCGTTCTCACAACACTGAGGACCAGTCATTCGAAATGACTTCTCCATGCATTTTATGCATTGGTAAAAGCACTATGATGAAAAGTGTGATATGTTTTCAGGTATCTCCTATACTAATAGAGCCACATGCTCACCGGTTTGCCACATGATGTAGGCCTATGGACTGAACAAGAAACCACCAAAAATTTTAACCAGTCATCGTTCTCACAACACTGAGGACCAGTCATTCGAAATGACTTCTCCATGCATTTTATGCATTGTTAAAAGCACTATGATGAAAAGTGTGATATGTTTTCAGGTATCTCCTATACTAATAGAGCCACATGCTCACCGGTTTGCCACATGATGTAGGCCTATGGACTGAACAAGAAACCACCAAAAATTTTAACCAGTCATCGTTCTCACAACACTGAGGACCAGTCATTCGAAATGACTTCTCCATGCATTTTATGCATTGGTAAAAGCACTATGATGAAAAGTGTGATATGTTTTCAGGTATCTCCTATACTAATAGAGCCACATGCTCACCGGTTTGCCACATGATGTAGGCCTATGGACTGAACAAGAAACCACCAAAAATTTTAACCAGTCATCGTTCTCACAACACTGAGGACCAGTCATTCGAAATGACTTCTCCATGCATTTTATGCATTGGTAAAAGCACTATGATGAAAAGTGTGATATGTTTTCAGGTATCTCCTATACTAATAGAGCCACATGCTCACCGGTTTGCCACATGATGTAGGCCTATGGACTGAACAAGAAACCACCAAAAATTTTAACCAGTCATCGTTCTCACAACACTGAGGACCAGTCATTCGAAATGACTTCTCCATGCATTTTATGCATTGGTAAAAGCACTATGATGAAAAGTGTGATATGTTTTCAGGTATCTCCTATACTAATAGAGCCACATGCTCACCGGTTTGCCACATGATGTAGGCCTATGGACTGAACAAGAAACCACCAAAAATTTTAACCAGTCATCGTTCTCACAACACTGAGGACCAGTCATTCGAAATGACTTCTCCATGCATTTTATGCATTGGTAAAAGCACTATGATGAAAAGTGGTGATATGTTTTCAGGTATCTCCTATACTAATAGAGCCACATGCTCACCGGTTTGCCACATGATGTAGGCCTATGGACTGAACAAGAAACCACCAAAAATTTTAACCAGTCATCGTTCTCACAACACTGAGGACCAGTCATTCGAAATGACTTCTCCATGCATTTTATGCATTGGTAAAAGCACTATGATGAAAAGTGTGATATGTTTTCAGGTATCTCCTATACTAATAGAGCCACATGCTCACCGGTTTGCCACATGATGTAGGCCTATGGACTGAACAAGAAACCACCAAAAATTTTAACCAGTCATCGTTCTCACAACACTGAGGACCAGTCATTCGAAATGACTTCTCCATGCATTTTATGCATTGGTAAAAGCACTATGATGAAAAGTGTGATATGTTTTCAGGTATCTCCTATACTAATAGAGCCACATGCTCACCGGTTTGCCACATGATGTAGGCCTATGGACTGAACAAGAAACCACCAAAAATTTTAACCAGTCATCGTTCTCACAACACTGAGGACCAGTCATTCGAAATGACTTCTCCATGCATTTTATGCATTGGTAAAAGCACTATGATGAAAAGTGTGATATGTTTTCAGGTATCTCCTATACTAATAGAGCCACATGCTCACCGGTTTGCCACATGATGTAGGCCTATGGACTGAACAAGAAACCACCAAAAATTTTAACCAGTCATCGTTCTCACAACACTGAGGACCAGTCATTCGAAATGACTTCTCCATGCATTTTATGCATTGGTAAAAGCACTATGATGAAAAGTGTGATATGTTTTCAGGTATCTCCTATACTAATAGAGCCACATGCTCACCGGTTTGCCACATGATGTAGGCCTATGGACTGAACAAGAAACCACCAAAAATTTTAACCGAGTCATCGTTCTCACAACACTGAGAACCAGTCATTCGAAATGACTTCTCCATGCATTTTATGCATTGGTAAAAGCACTATGATGAAAAGTGTGATATGTTTTCAGGTATCTCCTATACTAATAGAGCCACATGCTCACCGGTTTGCCACATGATGTAGGCCTATGGACTGAACAAGAAACCACGAAAAATTTTAACCAGTCATCGTTCTCACAACACTGAGGACCAGTCATTCGAAATGACTTCTCCATGCATTTTATGCATTGGTAAAAGCACTATGATGAAAAGTGTGATATGTTTTCAGGTATCTCCTATACTAATAGAGCCACATGCTCACCGGTTTGCCACATGATGTAGGCCTATGGACTGAACAAGAAACCACCAAAAATTTTAACCAGTCATCGTTCTCACAACACTGAGGACCAGTCATTCGAAATGACTTCTCCATGCATTTTATGCATTGGTAAAAGCACTATGATGAAAAGTGTGATATGTTTTCAGGTATCTCCTATACTAATAGAGCCACATGCTCACCGGTTTGCCACATGATGTAGGCCTATGGACTGAACAAGAAACCACCAAAAATTTTAACCAGTCATCGTTCTCACAACACTGAGGACCAGTCATTCGAAATGACTTCTCCATGCATTTTATGCATTGGTAAAAGCACTATGATGAAAAGTGTGATATGTTTTCAGGTATCTCCTATACTAATAGAGCCACATGCTCACCGGTTTGCCACATGATGTAGGCCTATGGACTGAACAAGAAACCACCAAAAATTTTAACCAGTCATCGTTCTCACAACACTGAGGACCAGTCATTCGAAATGACTTCTCCATGCATTTTATGCATTGGTAAAAGCACTATGATGAAAAGTGTGATATGTTTTCAGGTATCTCCTATACTAATAGAGCCACATGCTCACCGGTTTGCCACATGATGTAGGCCTATGGACTGAACAAGAAACCACCAAAAATTTTAACCAGTCATCGTTCTGCACAACACTGAGGACCAGTCATTCGAAATGACTTCTCCATGCATTTTATGCATTGGTAAAAGCACTATGATGAAAAGTGTGATATGTTTTCAGGTATCTCCTATACTAATAGAGCCACATGCTCACCGGTTTGCCACATGATGTAGGCCTATGGACTGAACAAGAAACCACCAAAAATTTTAACCAGTCATCGTTCTCACAACACTGAGGACCAGTCATTCGAAATGACTTCTCCATGCATTTTATGCATTGGTAAAAGCACTATGATGAAAAGTGTGATATGTTTTCAGGTATCTCCTATACTAATAGAGCCACATGCTCACCGTTTGCCACATGATGTAGGCCTATGGACTGAACAAGAAACCACCAAAAATTTTAACCAGTCATCGTTCTCACAACACTGAGGACCAGTCATTCGAAATGACTTCTCCATGCATTTTATGCATTGGTAAAAGCACTATGATGAAAAGTGTGATATGTTTTCAGGTATCTCCTATACTAATAGAGCCACATGCTCACCGGTTTGCCACATGATGTAGGCCTATGGACTGAACAAGAAACCACCAAAAATTTTAACCAGTCATCGTTCTCACAACACTGAGGACCAGTCATTCGAAATGACTTCTCCATGCATTTTATGCATTGGTAAAAGCACTATGATGAAAAGTGTGATATGTTTTCAGGTATCTCCTATACTAATAGAGCCACATGCTCACCGGTTTGCCACATGATGTAGGCCTATGGACTGAACAAGAAACCACCAAAAATTTTAACCAGTCATCGTTCTGACAACACTGAGGACCAGTCATTCGAAATGACTTCTCCATGCATTTTATGCATTGGTAAAAGCACTATGATGAAAAGTGTGATATGTTTTCAGGTATCTCCTATACTAATAGAGCCACATGCTCACCGGTTTGCCACATGCTGTAGGCCTATGGACTGAACAAGAAACCACCAAAAATTTTAACCAGTCATCGTTCTCACAACACTGAGGACCAGTCATTCGAAATTACTTCTCCATGCATTTTATGCATTGGTAAAAGCACTATGATGAAAAGTGTGATATGTTTTCAGGTATCTCCTATACTAATAGAGCCACATGCTCACCGGTTTGCCACATGATGTAGGCCTATGGACTGAACAAGAAACCACCAAAAATTTTAACCAGTCATCGTTCTCACAACACTGAGGACCAGTCATTCGAAATGACTTCTCCATGCATTTTATGCATTGGTAAAAGCACTATGATGAAAAGTGTGATATGTTTTCAGGTATCTCCTATACTAATAGAGCCACATGCTCACCGGTTTGCCACATGATGTAGGCCTATGGACTGAACAAGAAACCACCAAAAATTTTAACCAGTCATCGTTCTCACAACACTGAGGACCAGTCATTCGAAATGACTTCTCCATGAATTTTATGCATTGGTAAAAGCACTATGATGAAAAGTGTGATATGTTTTCAGGTATCTCCTATACTAATAGAGCCACATGCTCACCGGTTTGCCACATGATGTAGGCCTATGGACTGAACAAGAAACCACCAAAAATTTTAACCAGTCATCGTTCTCACAACACTGAGGACCAGTCATTCGAAATGACTTCTCCATGCATTTTATGCATTGGTAAAAGCACTATGATGAAAAGTGTGTATGTTTTCAGGTATCTCCTATACTAATAGAGCCACATGCTCACCGGTTTGCCACATGATGTAGGCCTATGGACTGAACAAGAAACCACCAAAAATTTTAACCAGTCATCGTTCTCACAACACTGAGGACCAGTCATTCGAAATGACTTCTCCATGCATTTTATGCATTGGTAAAAGCACTATGATGAAAAGTGTGATATGTTTTCAGGTATCTCCTATACTAATAGAGCCACATGCTCACCGGTTTGCCACATGATGTAGGCCTATGGACTGAACAAGAAACCACCAAAAATTTTAACCAGTCATCGTTCTCACAACACTGAGGACCAGTCATTCGAAATGACTTCTCCATGCATTTTATGCATTGGTAAAAGCACTATGATGAAAAGTGTGATATGTTTTCAGGTATCTCCTATACTAATAGAGCCACATGCTCACCGGTTTGCCACATGATGTAGGCCTATGGACTGAACAAGAAACCACCAAAAATTTTAACCAGTCATCGTTCTCACAACACTGAGGACCAGTCATTCGAAATGACTTCTCCATGCATTTTATGCATTGGTAAAAGCACTATGATGAAAAGTGTGATATGTTTTCAGGTATCTCCTATACTAATAGAGCCACATGCTCACCGGTTTGCCACATGATGTAGGCCTATGGACTGAACAAGAAACCACCAAAAATTTTAACCAGTCATCGTTCTCACAACACTGAGGACCAGTCATTCGAAATGACTTCTCCATGCATTTTATGCATTGGTAAAAGCACTATGATGAAAAGTGTGATATGTTTTCAGGTATCTCCTATACTAATAGAGCCACATGCTCACCGGTTTGCCACATGATGTAGGCCTATGGACTGAACAAGAAACCACCAAAAATTTTAACCAGTCATCGTTCTCACAACACTGAGGACCAGTCATTCGAAATGACTTCTCCATGCATTTTATGCATTGGTAAAAGCACTATGATGAAAAGTGTGATATGTTTTCAGGTATCTCCTATACTAATAGAGCCACATGCTCACCGGTTTGCCACATGATGTAGGCCTATGGACTGAACAAGAAACCACCAAAAATTTTAACCAGTCATCGTTCTCACAACACTGAGGACCAGTCATTCGAAATGACTTCTCCATGCATTTTATGCATTGGTAAAAGCACTATGATGAAAAGTGTGATATGTTTTCAGGTATCTCCTATACTAATAGAGCCACATGCTCACCGGTTTGCCACATGATGTAGGCCTATGGACTGAACAAGAAACCACCAAAAATTTTAACCAGTCATCGTTCTCACAACACTGAGGACCAGTCATTCGAAATGACTTCTCCATGCATTTTATGCATTGGTAAAAGCACTATGATGAAAAGTGTGATATGTTTTCAGGTATCTCCTATACTAATAGAGCCACATGCTCACCGGTTTGCCACATGATGTAGGCCTATGGACTGAACAAGAAACCACCAAAAATTTTAACCAGTCATCGTTCTCACAACACTGAGGACCAGTCATTCGAAATGACTTCTCCATGCATTTTATGCATTGGTAAAAGCACTATGATGAAAAGTGTGATATGTTTTCAGGTATCTCCTATACTAATAGAGCCACATGCTCACCGGTTTGCCACATGATGTAGGCCTATGGACTGAACAAGAAACCACCAAAATTTTAACCAGTCATCGTTCTCACAACACTGAGGACCAGTCATTCGAAATGACTTCTCCAATGCATTTT
>NW_027194727.1:0-17959 GCF_032444005.1 Ranitomeya imitator
TCATAGTGCTTTTACCAATGCATAAAATGCATGGAGAAGTCATTTCGAATGACTGGTCCTCAGTGTTGTGAGAACGATGACTGGTTAAAATTTTTGGTGGTTTCTTGTTCAGTCCATAGGCCTACATCATGTGGCAAACCGGTGAGCATGTGGCTCTATTAGTATAGGAGATACCTGAAAACATATCACACTTTTCATCATAGTGCTTTTACCAATGCATAAAATGCATGGAGAAGTCATTTCGAATGACTGGTCCTCAGTGTTGTGAGAACGATGACTGGTTAAAATTTTTGGTGGTTTCTTGTTCAGTCCATAGGCCTACATCATGTGGCAAACCGGTGAGCATGTGGCTCTATTAGTATAGGAGATACCTGAAAACATATCACACTTTTCATCATAGTGCTTTTACCAATGCATAAAATGCATGGAGAAGTCATTTCGAATGACTGGTCCTCAGTGTTGTGAGAACGATGACTGGTTAAAATTTTTGGTGGTTTCTTGTTCAGTCCATAGGCCTACATCATGTGGCAAACCGGTGAGCATGTGGCTCTATTAGTATAGGAGATACCTGAAAACATATCACACTTTTCATCATAGTGCTTTTACCAATGCATAAAATGCATGGAGAAGTCATTTCGAATGACTGGTCCTCAGTGTTGTGAGAACGATGACTGGTTAAAATTTTTGGTGGTTTCTTGTTCAGTCCATAGGCCTACATCAGCAAACGCGTGAGCATTGTGGCTCTAATTGTAGATATAGAGATACCTGAAACATTCACACTTTTCATCATAGTGCTTTTACCAATGCATAAAAATGCATGGAGAAGTCATTTCGAATGACTGGTCCTCAGTGTTGTGGAGAACGATGAACTGGTTAAAATTTATGTGGTGGTTTCTTGTTCAGTCCATAGGCCTACATCATGTGGCAAACCGGTGAGCATGTGGCTCTATTAGTATAGGGAGATACCTGAAAACATATCACACTTTTCATCATAGTGCTTTTACCAATGCATAAAATGCATGGAGAAGTCATTTCGAATGACTGGTCCTCAGTGTTGTGAGAACGATGACTGGTTAAAATTTTTGGTGGTTTCTTGTTCAGGTCCATAGGCCTACATCATGTGGCAAACCGGTGAGCATGTGGCTCTATTAGTATAGGAGATACCTGAAAACATATCACACTTTTCATCATAGTGCTGTTTACCAACTGCATAAAATGCATGGAGAAGTCATTTCGAATGACTGGTCCTCAGTGTTGTGAGAACGATGACTGGTTAAAATTTTTGGTGGTTTCTTGTTCAGTTCCATAGGCCTACATCATGTGGCAAACCGGTGAGCATGTGGCTCTATTAGTATAGGAGATACCTGAAAACATATCACACTTTTCATCATAGTGCTTTTACCAATGCATAAAATGCATGGAGAAGTCATTTCGAATGACTGGTCCTCAGTGTTGTGAGAACGATGACTGGTTAAAAATTTTTGGTGGTTTCTTGTTCAGTTCCATAGGCCTACATCATGTGGCAAACCGGTGAGCATGTGGCTCTATTAGTATAGGAGATACCTGAAAACATATCACACTTTTCATCATAGTGCTTTTTACCAATGCATAAAATGCATGGAGAAGTCATTTCGAATGACTGGTCCTCAGTGTTGTGAGAACGATGACTGGTTAAAATTTTTGGTGGTTTCTTGTTCAGTCCATAGGCCTACATCATGTGGCAAACCCGGTGAGCATGTGGCTCTATTAGTATAGGAGATACCTGAAAACATATCACACTTTTCATCATAGTGCTTTTACCAATGCATAAAATGCATGGAGAAGTCATTTCGAATGACTGGTCCTCAGTGTTTTTCGAATGACTGGTCCTCAGTGTTGTGAGAACGATGACTGGTTAAAATTTTTGGTGGTTTCTTGTTCAGTCCATAGGCCTACATCATGTGGCAAACCGGTGAGCATGTGGCTCTATTAGTATAGGAGATACCTGAAAACATATCACACTTTTCATCATAGTGCTTTTACCAATGCATAAAATGCATGGAGAAGTCATTTCGAATGACTGGTCCTCAGTGTTGTGAGAACGATGACTGGTTAAAATTTTTGGTGGTTTCTTGTTCAGTCCATAGGCCTACATCATGTGGCAAACCGGTGAGCATGTGGCTCTATTAGTATAGGAGATACCTGAAAACATATCACACTTTTCATCATAGTGCTTTTACCAATGCATAAAATGCATGGAGAAGTCATTTCGAATGACTGGTCCTCAGTGTTGTGAGAACGATGACTGGTTAAAATTTTTGGTGGTTTCTTGTTCAGTCCATAGGCCTACATCATGTGGCAAACCGGTGAGCATGTGGCTCTATTAGTATAGGAGATACCTGAAAACATATCACACTTTTCATCATAGTGCTTTTACCAATGCATAAAATGCATGGAGAAGTCATTTCGAATGACTGGTCCTCAGTGTTGTGAGAACGATGACTGGTTAAAATTTTTGGTGGTTTCTTGTTCAGTCCATAGGCCTACATCATGTGGCAAACCGGTGAGCATGTGGCTCTATTAGTATAGGAGATACCTGAAAACATATCACACTTTTCATCATAGTGCTTTTACCAATGCATAAAATGCATGGAGAAGTCATTTCGAATGACTGGTCCTCAGTGTTGTGAGAACGATGACTGGTTAAAATTTTTGGTGGTTTCTTGTTCAGTCCATAGGCCTACATCATGTGGCAAACCGGTGAGCATGTGGCTCTATTAGTATAGGAGATACCTGAAAACATATCACACTTTTCATCATAGTGCTTTTACCAATGCATAAAATGCATGGAGAAGTCATTTCGAATGACTGGTCCTCAGTGTTGTGAGAACGATGACTGGTTAAAATTTTTGGTGGTTTCTTGTTCAGTCCATAGGCCTACATCATGTGGCAAACCGGTGAGCATGTGGCTCTATTAGTATAGGAGATACCTGAAAACATATCACACTTTTCATCATAGTGCTTTTACCAATGCATAAAATGCATGGAGAAGTCATTTCGAATGACTGGTCCTCAGTGTTGTGAGAACGATGACTGGTTAAAATTTTTGGTGGTTTCTTGTTCAGTCCATAGGCCTACATCATGTGGCAAACCGGTGAGCATGTGGCTCTATTAGTATAGGAGATACCTGAAAACATATCACACTTTTCATCATAGTGCTTTTACCAATGCATAAAATGCATGGAGAAGTCATTTCGAATGACTGGTCCTCAGTGTTGTGAGAACGATGACTGGTTAAAATTTTTGGTGGTTTCTTGTTCAGTCCATAGGCCTACATCATGTGGCAAACCGGTGAGCATGTGGCTCTATTAGTATAGGAGATACCTGAAAACATATCACACTTTTCATCATAGTGCTTTTACCAATGCATAAAATGCATGGAGAAGTCATTTCGAATGACTGGTCCTCAGTGTTGTGAGAACGATGACTGGTTAAAATTTTTGGTGGTTTCTTGTTCAGTCCATAGGCCTACATCATGTGGCAAACCGGTGAGCATGTGGCTCTATTAGTATAGGAGATACCTGAAAACATATCACACTTTTCATCATAGTGCTTTTACCAATGCATAAAATGCATGGAGAAGTCATTTCGAATGACTGGTCCTCAGTGTTGTGAGAACGATGACTGGTTAAAATTTTTGGTGGTTTCTTGTTCAGTCCATAGGCCTACATCATGTGGCAAACCGGTGAGCATGTGGCTCTATTAGTATAGGAGATACCTGAAAACATATCACACTTTTCATCATAGTGCTTTTACCAATGCATAAAATGCATGGAGAAGTCATTTCGAATGACTGGTCCTCAGTGTTGTGAGAACGATGACTGGTTAAAATTTTTGGTGGTTTCTTGTTCAGTCCATAGGCCTACATCATGTGGCAAACCGGTGAGCATGTGGCTCTATTAGTATAGGAGATACCTGAAAACATATCACACTTTTCATCATAGTGCTTTTACCAATGCATAAAATGCATGGAGAAGTCATTTCGAATGACTGGTCCTCAGTGTTGTGAGAACGATGACTGGTTAAAATTTTTGGTGGTTTCTTGTTCAGTCCATAGGCCTACATCATGTGGCAAACCGGTGAGCATGTGGCTCTATTAGTATAGGAGATACCTGAAAACATATCACACTTTTCATCATAGTGCTTTTACCAATGCATAAAATGCATGGAGAAGTCATTTCGAATGACTGGTCCTCAGTGTTGTGAGAACGATGACTGGTTAAAATTTTTGGTGGTTTCTTGTTCAGTCCATAGGCCTACATCATGTGGCAAACCGGTGAGCATGTGGCTCTATTAGTATAGGAGATACCTGAAAACATATCACACTTTTCATCATAGTGCTTTTACCAATGCATAAAATGCATGGAGAAGTCATTTCGAATGACTGGTCCTCAGTGTTGTGAGAACGATGACTGGTTAAAATTTTTGGTGGTTTCTTGTTCAGTCCATAGGCCTACATCATGTGGCAAACCGGTGAGCATGTGGCTCTATTAGTATAGGAGATACCTGAAAACATATCACACTTTTCATCATAGTGCTTTTACCAATGCATAAAATGCATGGAGAAGTCATTTCGAATGACTGGTCCTCAGTGTTGTGAGAACGATGACTGGTTAAAATTTTTGGTGGTTTCTTGTTCAGTCCATAGGCCTACATCATGTGGCAAACCGGTGAGCATGTGGCTCTATTAGTATAGGAGATACCTGAAAACATATCACACTTTTCATCATAGTGCTTTTACCAATGCATAAAATGCATGGAGAAGTCATTTCGAATGACTGGTCCTCAGTGTTGTGAGAACGATGACTGGTTAAAATTTTTGGTGGTTTCTTGTTCAGTCCATAGGCCTACATCATGTGGCAAACCGGTGAGCATGTGGCTCTATTAGTATAGGAGATACCTGAAAACATATCACACTTTTCATCATAGTGCTTTTACCAATGCATAAAATGCATGGAGAAGTCATTTCGAATGACTGGTCCTCAGTGTTGTGAGAACGATGACTGGTTAAAATTTTTGGTGGTTTCTTGTTCAGTCCATAGGCCTACATCATGTGGCAAACCGGTGAGCATGTGGCTCTATTAGTATAGGAGATACCTGAAAACATATCACACTTTTCATCATAGTGCTTTTACCAATGCATAAAATGCATGGAGAAGTCATTTCGAATGACTGGTCCTCAGTGTTGTGAGAACGATGACTGGTTAAAATTTTTGGTGGTTTCTTGTTCAGTCCATAGGCCTACATCATGTGGCAAACCGGTGAGCATGTGGCTCTATTAGTATAGGAGATACCTGAAAACATATCACACTTTTCATCATAGTGCTTTTACCAATGCATAAAATGCATGGAGAAGTCATTTCGAATGACTGGTCCTCAGTGTTGTGAGAACGATGACTGGTTAAAATTTTTGGTGGTTTCTTGTTCAGTCCATAGGCCTACATCATGTGGCAAACCGGTGAGCATGTGGCTCTATTAGTATAGGAGATACCTGAAAACATATCACACTTTTCATCATAGTGCTTTTACCAATGCATAAAATGCATGGAGAAGTCATTTCGAATGACTGGTCCTCAGTGTTGTGAGAACGATGACTGGTTAAAATTTTTGGTGGTTTCTTGTTCAGTCCATAGGCCTACATCATGTGGCAAACCGGTGAGCATGTGGCTCTATTAGTATAGGAGATACCTGAAAACATATCACACTTTTCATCATAGTGCTTTTACCAATGCATAAAATGCATGGAGAAGTCATTTCGAATGACTGGTCCTCAGTGTTGTGAGAACGATGACTGGTTAAAATTTTTGGTGGTTTCTTGTTCAGTCCATAGGCCTACATCATGTGGCAAACCGGTGAGCATGTGGCTCTATTAGTATAGGAGATACCTGAAAACATATCACACTTTTCATCATAGTGCTTTTACCAATGCATAAAATGCATGGAGAAGTCATTTCGAATGACTGGTCCTCAGTGTTGTGAGAACGATGACTGGTTAAAATTTTTGGTGGTTTCTTGTTCAGTCCATAGGCCTACATCATGTGGCAAACCGGTGAGCATGTGGCTCTATTAGTATAGGAGATACCTGAAAACATATCACACTTTTCATCATAGTGCTTTTACCAATGCATAAAATGCATGGAGAAGTCATTTCGAATGACTGGTCCTCAGTGTTGTGAGAACGATGACTGGTTAAAATTTTTGGTGGTTTCTTGTTCAGTCCATAGGCCTACATCATGTGGCAAACCGGTGAGCATGTGGCTCTATTAGTATAGGAGATACCTGAAAACATATCACACTTTTCATCATAGTGCTTTTACCAATGCATAAAATGCATGGAGAAGTCATTTCGAATGACTGGTCCTCAGTGTTGTGAGAACGATGACTGGTTAAAATTTTTGGTGGTTTCTTGTTCAGTCCATAGGCCTACATCATGTGGCAAACCGGTGAGCATGTGGCTCTATTAGTATAGGAGATACCTGAAAACATATCACACTTTTCATCATAGTGCTTTTACCAATGCATAAAATGCATGGAGAAGTCATTTCGAATGACTGGTCCTCAGTGTTGTGAGAACGATGACTGGTTAAAATTTTTGGTGGTTTCTTGTTCAGTCCATAGGCCTACATCATGTGGCAAACCGGTGAGCATGTGGCTCTATTAGTATAGGAGATACCTGAAAACATATCACACTTTTCATCATAGTGCTTTTACCAATGCATAAAATGCATGGAGAAGTCATTTCGAATGACTGGTCCTCAGTGTTGTGAGAACGATGACTGGTTAAAATTTTTGGTGGTTTCTTGTTCAGTCCATAGGCCTACATCATGTGGCAAACCGGTGAGCATGTGGCTCTATTAGTATAGGAGATACCTGAAAACATATCACACTTTTCATCATAGTGCTTTTACCAATGCATAAAATGCATGGAGAAGTCATTTCGAATGACTGGTCCTCAGTGTTGTGAGAACGATGACTGGTTAAAATTTTTGGTGGTTTCTTGTTCAGTCCATAGGCCTACATCATGTGGCAAACCGGTGAGCATGTGGCTCTATTAGTATAGGAGATACCTGAAAACATATCACACTTTTCATCATAGTGCTTTTACCAATGCATAAAATGCATGGAGAAGTCATTTCGAATGACTGGTCCTCAGTGTTGTGAGAACGATGACTGGTTAAAATTTTTGGTGGTTTCTTGTTCAGTCCATAGGCCTACATCATGTGGCAAACCGGTGAGCATGTGGCTCTATTAGTATAGGAGATACCTGAAAACATATCACACTTTTCATCATAGTGCTTTTACCAATGCATAAAATGCATGGAGAAGTCATTTCGAATGACTGGTCCTCAGTGTTGTGAGAACGATGACTGGTTAAAATTTTTGGTGGTTTCTTGTTCAGTCCATAGGCCTACATCATGTGGCAAACCGGTGAGCATGTGGCTCTATTAGTATAGGAGATACCTGAAAACATATCACACTTTTCATCATAGTGCTTTTACCAATGCATAAAATGCATGGAGAAGTCATTTCGAATGACTGGTCCTCAGTGTTGTGAGAACGATGACTGGTTAAAATTTTTGGTGGTTTCTTGTTCAGTCCATAGGCCTACATCATGTGGCAAACCGGTGAGCATGTGGCTCTATTAGTATAGGAGATACCTGAAAACATATCACACTTTTCATCATAGTGCTTTTACCAATGCATAAAATGCATGGAGAAGTCATTTCGAATGACTGGTCCTCAGTGTTGTGAGAACGATGACTGGTTAAAATTTTTGGTGGTTTCTTGTTCAGTCCATAGGCCTACATCATGTGGCAAACCGGTGAGCATGTGGCTCTATTAGTATAGGAGATACCTGAAAACATATCACACTTTTCATCATAGTGCTTTTACCAATGCATAAAATGCATGGAGAAGTCATTTCGAATGACTGGTCCTCAGTGTTGTGAGAACGATGACTGGTTAAAATTTTTGGTGGTTTCTTGTTCAGTCCATAGGCCTACATCATGTGGCAAACCGGTGAGCATGTGGCTCTATTAGTATAGGAGATACCTGAAAACATATCACACTTTTCATCATAGTGCTTTTACCAATGCATAAAATGCATGGAGAAGTCATTTCGAATGACTGGTCCTCAGTGTTGTGAGAACGATGACTGGTTAAAATTTTTGGTGGTTTCTTGTTCAGTCCATAGGCCTACATCATGTGGCAAACCGGTGAGCATGTGGCTCTATTAGTATAGGAGATACCTGAAAACATATCACACTTTTCATCATAGTGCTTTTACCAATGCATAAAATGCATGGAGAAGTCATTTCGAATGACTGGTCCTCAGTGTTGTGAGAACGATGACTGGTTAAAATTTTTGGTGGTTTCTTGTTCAGTCCATAGGCCTACATCATGTGGCAAACCGGTGAGCATGTGGCTCTATTAGTATAGGAGATACCTGAAAACATATCACACTTTTCATCATAGTGCTTTTACCAATGCATAAAATGCATGGAGAAGTCATTTCGAATGACTGGTCCTCAGTGTTGTGAGAACGATGACTGGTTAAAATTTTTGGTGGTTTCTTGTTCAGTCCATAGGCCTACATCATGTGGCAATCCGGTGAGCATGTGGCTCTATTAGTATAGGAGATACCTGAAAACATATCACGACTTTTCATCATAGTGCTTTTACCAATGCATAAAATGCATGGAGAAGTCATTTCGAATGACTGGTCCTCAGTGTTGTGAGAACGATGACTGGTTAAAATTTTTGGTGGTTTCTTGTTCAGTCCATAGGCCTACATCATGTGGCAAACCGGTGAGCATGTGGCTCTATTAGTATAGGAGATACCTGAAAACATATCACACTTTTCATCATAGTGCTTTTACCAATGCATAAAATGCATGGAGAAGTCATTTCGAATGACTGGTCCTCAGTGTTGTGAGAACGATGACTGGTTAAAATTTTTGGTGGTTTCTTGTTCAGTCCATAGGCCTACATCATGTGGCAAACCGGTGAGCATGTGGCTCTATTAGTATAGGAGATACCTGAAAACATATCACACTTTTCATCATAGTGCTTTTACCAATGCATAAAATGCATGGAGAAGTCATTTCGAATGACTGGTCCTCAGTGTTGTGAGAACGATGACTGGTTAAAATTTTTGGTGGTTTCTTGTTCAGTCCATAGGCCTACATCATGTGGCAAACCGGTGAGCATGTGGCTCTATTAGTATAGGAGATACCTGAAAACATATCACACTTTTCATCATAGTGCTTTTACCAATGCATAAAATGCATGGAGAAGTCATTTCGAATGACTGGTCCTCAGTGTTGTGAGAACGATGACTGGTTAAAATTTTTGGTGGTTTCTTGTTCAGTCCATAGGCCTACATCATGTGGCAAACCGGTGAGCATGTGGCTCTATTAGTATAGGAGATACCTGAAAACATATCACACTTTTCATCATAGTGCTTTTACCAATGCATAAAATGCATGGAGAAGTCATTTCGAATGACTGGTCCTCAGTGTTGTGAGAACGATGACTGGTTAAAATTTTTGGTGGTTTCTTGTTCAGTCCATAGGCCTACATCATGTGGCAAACCGGTGAGCATGTGGCTCTATTAGTATAGGAGATACCTGAAAACATATCACACTTTTCATCATAGTGCTTTTACCAATGCATAAAATGCATGGAGAAGTCATTTCGAATGACTGGTCCTCAGTGTTGTGAGAACGATGACTGGTTAAAATTTTTGGTGGTTTCTTGTTCAGTCCATAGGCCTACATCATGTGGCAAACCGGTGAGCATGTGGCTCTATTAGTATAGGAGATACCTGAAAACATATCACACTTTTCATCATAGTGCTTTTACCAATGCATAAAATGCATGGAGAAGTCATTTCGAATGACTGGTCCTCAGTGTTGTGAGAACGATGACTGGTTAAAATTTTTGGTGGTTTCTTGTTCAGTCCATAGGCCTACATCATGTGGCAAACCGGTGAGCATGTGGCTCTATTAGTATAGGAGATACCTGAAAACATATCACACTTTTCATCATAGTGCTTTTACCAATGCATAAAATGCATGGAGAAGTCATTTCGAATGACTGGTCCTCAGTGTTGTGAGAACGATGACTGGTTAAAATTTTTGGTGGTTTCTTGTTCAGTCCATAGGCCTACATCATGTGGCAAACCGGTGAGCATGTGGCTCTATTAGTATAGGAGATACCTGAAAACATATCACACTTTTCATCATAGTGCTTTTACCAATGCATAAAATGCATGGAGAAGTCATTTCGAATGACTGGTCCTCAGTGTTGTGAGAACGATGACTGGTTAAAATTTTTGGTGGTTTCTTGTTCAGTCCATAGGCCTACATCATGTGGCAAACCGGTGAGCATGTGGCTCTATTAGTATAGGAGATACCTGAAAACATATCACACTTTTCATCATAGTGCTTTTACCAATGCATAAAATGCATGGAGAAGTCATTTCGAATGACTGGTCCTCAGTGTTGTGAGAACGATGACTGGTTAAAATTTTTGGTGGTTTCTTGTTCAGTCCATAGGCCTACATCATGTGGCAAACCGGTGAGCATGTGGCTCTATTAGTATAGGAGATACCTGAAAACATATCACACTTTTCATCATAGTGCTTTTACCAATGCATAAAATGCATGGAGAAGTCATTTCGAATGACTGGTCCTCAGTGTTGTGAGAACGATGACTGGTTAAAATTTTTGGTGGTTTCTTGTTCAGTCCATAGGCCTACATCATGTGGCAAACCGGTGAGCATGTGGCTCTATTAGTATAGGAGATACCTGAAAACATATCACACTTTTCATCATAGTGCTTTTACCAATGCATAAAATGCATGGAGAAGTCATTTCGAATGACTGGTCCTCAGTGTTGTGAGAACGATGACTGGTTAAAATTTTTGGTGGTTTCTTGTTCAGTCCATAGGCCTACATCATGTGGCAAACCGGTGAGCATGTGGCTCTATTAGTATAGGAGATACCTGAAAACATATCACACTTTTCATCATAGTGCTTTTACCAATGCATAAAATGCATGGAGAAGTCATTTCGAATGACTGGTCCTCAGTGTTGTGAGAACGATGACTGGTTAAAATTTTTGGTGGTTTCTTGTTCAGTCCATAGGCCTACATCATGTGGCAAACCGGTGAGCATGTGGCTCTATTAGTATAGGAGATACCTGAAAACATATCACACTTTTCATCATAGTGCTTTTACCAATGCATAAAATGCATGGAGAAGTCATTTCGAATGACTGGTCCTCAGTGTTGTGAGAACGATGACTGGTTAAAATTTTTGGTGGTTTCTTGTTCAGTCCATAGGCCTACATCATGTGGCAAACCGGTGAGCATGTGGCTCTATTAGTATAGGAGATACCTGAAAACATATCACACTTTTCATCATAGTGCTTTTACCAATGCATAAAATGCATGGAGAAGTCATTTCGAATGACTGGTCCTCAGTGTTGTGAGAACGATGACTGGTTAAAATTTTTGGTGGTTTCTTGTTCAGTCCATAGGCCTACATCATGTGGCAAACCGGTGAGCATGTGGCTCTATTAGTATAGGAGATACCTGAAAACATATCACACTTTTCATCATAGTGCTTTTACCAATGCATAAAATGCATGGAGAAGTCATTTCGAATGACTGGTCCTCAGTGTTGTGAGAACGATGACTGGTTAAAATTTTTGGTGGTTTCTTGTTCAGTCCATAGGCCTACATCATGTGGCAAACCGGTGAGCATGTGGCTCTATTAGTATAGGAGATACCTGAAAACATATCACACTTTTCATCATAGTGCTTTTACCAATGCATAAAATGCATGGAGAAGTCATTTCGAATGACTGGTCCTCAGTGTTGTGAGAACGATGACTGGTTAAAATTTTTGGTGGTTTCTTGTTCAGTCCATAGGCCTACATCATGTGGCAAACCGGTGAGCATGTGGCTCTATTAGTATAGGAGATACCTGAAAACATATCACACTTTTCATCATAGTGCTTTTACCAATGCATAAAATGCATGGAGAAGTCATTTCGAATGACTGGTCCTCAGTGTTGTGAGAACGATGACTGGTTAAAATTTTTGGTGGTTTCTTGTTCAGTCCATAGGCCTACATCATGTGGCAAACCGGTGAGCATGTGGCTCTATTAGTATAGGAGATACCTGAAAACATATCACACTTTTCATCATAGTGCTTTTACCAATGCATAAAATGCATGGAGAAGTCATTTCGAATGACTGGTCCTCAGTGTTGTGAGAACGATGACTGGTTAAAATTTTTGGTGGTTTCTTGTTCAGTCCATAGGCCTACATCATGTGGCAAACCGGTGAGCATGTGGCTCTATTAGTATAGGAGATACCTGAAAACATATCACACTTTTCATCATAGTGCTTTTACCAATGCATAAAATGCATGGAGAAGTCATTTCGAATGACTGGTCCTCAGTGTTGTGAGAACGATGACTGGTTAAAATTTTTGGTGGTTTCTTGTTCAGTCCATAGGCCTACATCATGTGGCAAACCGGTGAGCATGTGGCTCTATTAGTATAGGAGATACCTGAAAACATATCACACTTTTCATCATAGTGCTTTTACCAATGCATAAAATGCATGGAGAAGTCATTTCGAATGACTGGTCCTCAGTGTTGTGAGAACGATGACTGGTTAAAATTTTTGGTGGTTTCTTGTTCAGTCCATAGGCCTACATCATGTGGCAAACCGGTGAGCATGTGGCTCTATTAGTATAGGAGATACCTGAAAACATATCACACTTTTCATCATAGTGCTTTTACCAATGCATAAAATGCATGGAGAAGTCATTTCGAATGACTGGTCCTCAGTGTTGTGAGAACGATGACTGGTTAAAATTTTTGGTGGTTTCTTGTTCAGTCCATAGGCCTACATCATGTGGCAAACCGGTGAGCATGTGGCTCTATTAGTATAGGAGATACCTGAAAACATATCACACTTTTCATCATAGTGCTTTTACCAATGCATAAAATGCATGGAGAAGTCATTTCGAATGACTGGTCCTCAGTGTTGTGAGAACGATGACTGGTTAAAATTTTTGGTGGTTTCTTGTTCAGTCCATAGGCCTACATCATGTGGCAAACCGGTGAGCATGTGGCTCTATTAGTATAGGAGATACCTGAAAACATATCACACTTTTCATCATAGTGCTTTTACCAATGCATAAAATGCATGGAGAAGTCATTTCGAATGACTGGTCCTCAGTGTTGTGAGAACGATGACTGGTTAAAATTTTTGGTGGTTTCTTGTTCAGTCCATAGGCCTACATCATGTGGCAAACCGGTGAGCATGTGGCTCTATTAGTATAGGAGATACCTGAAAACATATCACACTTTTCATCATAGTGCTTTTACCAATGCATAAAATGCATGGAGAAGTCATTTCGAATGACTGGTCCTCAGTGTTGTGAGAACGATGACTGGTTAAAATTTTTGGTGGTTTCTTGTTCAGTCCATAGGCCTACATCATGTGGCAAACCGGTGAGCATGTGGCTCTATTAGTATAGGAGATACCTGAAAACATATCACACTTTTCATCATAGTGCTTTTACCAATGCATAAAATGCATGGAGAAGTCATTTCGAATGACTGGTCCTCAGTGTTGTGAGAACGATGACTGGTTAAAATTTTTGGTGGTTTCTTGTTCAGTCCATAGGCCTACATCATGTGGCAAACCGGTGAGCATGTGGCTCTATTAGTATAGGAGATACCTGAAAACATATCACACTTTTCATCATAGTGCTTTTTACCAATGCATAAAATGCATGGAGAAGTCATTTCGAATGACTGGTCCTCAGTGTTGTGAGAACGATGACTGGTTAAAATTTTTGGTGGTTTCTTGTTCAGTCCATAGGCCTACATCATGTGGCAAACCGGTGAGCATGTGGCTCTATTAGTATAGGAGATACCTGAAAACATATCACACTTTTCATCATAGTGCTTTTACCAATGCATAAAATGCATGGAGAAGTCATTTCGAATGACTGGTCCTCAGTGTTGTGAGAACGATGACTGGTTAAAATTTTTGGTGGTTTCTTGTTCAGTCCATAGGCCTACATCATGTGGCAAACCGGTGAGCATGTGGCTCTATTAGTATAGGAGATACCTGAAAACATATCACACTTTTCATCATAGTGCTTTTACCAATGCATAAAATGCATGGAGAAGTCATTTCGAATGACTGGTCCTCAGTGTTGTGAGAACGATGACTGGTTAAAATTTTTGGTGGTTTCTTGTTCAGTCCATAGGCCTACATCATGTGGCAAACCGGTGAGCATGTGGCTCTATTAGTATAGGAGATACCTGAAAACATATCACACTTTTCATCATAGTGCTTTTACCAATGCATAAAATGCATGGAGAAGTCATTTCGAATGACTGGTCCTCAGTGTTGTGAGAACGATGACTGGTTAAAATTTTTGGTGGTTTCTTGTTCAGTCCATAGGCCTACATCATGTGGCAAACCGGTGAGCATGTGGCTCTATTAGTATAGGAGATACCTGAAAACATATCACACTTTTCATCATAGTGCTTTTACCAATGCATAAAATGCATGGAGAAGTCATTTCGAATGACTGGTCCTCAGTGTTGTGAGAACGATGACTGGTTAAAATTTTTGGTGGTTTCTTGTTCAGTCCATAGGCCTACATCATGTGGCAAACCGGTGAGCATGTGGCTCTATTAGTATAGGAGATACCTGAAAACATATCACACTTTTCATCATAGTGCTTTTACCAATGCATAAAATGCATGGAGAAGTCATTTCGAATGACTGGTCCTCAGTGTTGTGAGAACGATGACTGGTTAAAATTTTTGGTGGTTTCTTGTTCAGTCCATAGGCCTACATCATGTGGCAAACCGGTGAGCATGTGGCTCTATTAGTATAGGAGATACCTGAAAACATATCACACTTTTCATCATAGTGCTTTTACCAATGCATAAAATGCATGGAGAAGTCATTTCGAATGACTGCTCCTCAGTGTTGTGAGAAGGATGACTGGTTAAAATTTTTGGTGGTTTCTTGTTCAGTCCATAGGCCTACATCATGTGGCAAACCGGTGAGCATGTGGCTCTATTAGTATAGGAGATACCTGAAAACATATCACACTTTTCATCATAGTGCTTTTACCAATGCATAAAATGCATGGAGAAGTCATTTCGAATGACTGGTCCTCAGTGTTGTGAGAACGATGACTGGTTAAAATTTTTGGTGGTTTCTTGTTCAGTCCATAGGCCTACATCATGTGGCAAACCGGTGAGCATGTGGCTCTATTAGTATAGGAGATACCTGAAAACATATCACACTTTTCATCATAGTGCTTTTACCAATGCATAAAATGCATGGAGAAGTCATTTCGAATGACTGGTCCTCAGTGTTGTGAGAACGATGACTGGTTGAAATTTTTGGTGGTTTCTTGTTCAGTCCATAGGCCTACATCATGTGGCAAACCGGTGAGCATGTGGCTCTATTAGTATAGGAGATACCTGAAAACATATCACACTTTTCATCATAGTGCTTTTACCAATGCATAAAATGCATGGAGAAGTCATTTCGAATGACTGGTCCTCAGTGTTGTGAGAACGATGACTGGTTAAAATTTTTGGTGGTTTCTTGTTCAGTCCATAGGCCTACATCATGTGGCAAACCGGTGAGCATGTGGCTCTATTAGTATAGGAGATACCTGAAAACATATCACACTTTTTATCATAGTGCTTTTACCAATGCATAAAATGCATGGAGAAGTCATTCGAATGACTGGTCCTCAGTGTTGTGAGAACGATGACTGGTTAAAATTTTTGGTGGTTTCTTGTTCAGTCCATAGGCCTACATCATGTGGCAAACCGGTGAGCATGTGGCTCTATTAGTATAGGAGATACCTGAAAACATATCACACTTTTCATCATAGTGCTTTTACCAATGCATAAAATGCATGGAGAAGTCATTTCGAATGACTGGTCCTCAGTGTTGTGAGAACGATGACTGGTTAAATTTTTTGGTGGTTTCTTGTTCAGTCCATAGGCCTACATCATGTGGCAAACCGGTGTGCATGTGGCTCTATTAGTATAGGAGATACCTGAAAACATATCACACTTTTCATCATAGTGCTTTTACCATGCATAAAATGCATGGAGAAGCACTATGATGAAAAGTGTGATATGTTTTCAGGTATCTCCTATACTAATAGAGCCACATGCTCACCGGTTTGCCACATGATGTAGGCCTATGGACTGAACAAGAAACCACCAAAAATTTTAACCAGTCATCGTTCTCACAACACTGAGGACCAGTCATTCGAAATGACTTCTCCATGCATTTTATGCATTGGTAAAACCACTATGATGAAAAGTGTGATATGTTTTCAGGTATCTCCTATACTAATAGAGCCCACATGCTCACCGGTTTGCCACATGATGTAGGCCTATGGACTGAACAAGAAACCACCAAAAATTTTAACCAGTCATCGTTTCTCACAACACTGAGGACCAGTCATTCGAAATGACTTCTCCATGCATTTTATGCATTGGTAAAAGCACTATGATGAAAAGTGTGATATGTTTTCAGGTATCTCCTATACTAATAGAGCCACATGCTCACCGGTTTGCCACATGATGTAGGCCTATGGACTGAACAAGAAACCACCAAAAATTTTAACCAGTCATCGTTCTCACAACACTGAGGACCAGTCATTCGAAATGACTTCTCCATGCATTTTATGCATTGGTAAAAGCACTATGATGAAAAGTGTGATATGTTTTCAGGTATCTCCTATACTAATAGAGCCACATGCTCACCGGTTTTGCCACATGATGTAGGCCTATGGACTGAACAAGAAACCACCAAAAATTTTAACCAGTCATCGTTCTCACAACACTGAGGACCAGTCATTCGAAATTACTTCTCCATGCATTTTATGCATTGGTAAAAGCACTATGATGAAAAGTGTGATATGTTTTCAGGTATCTCCTATACTAATAGAGCCACATGCTCACCGGTTTGCCACATGATGTAGGCCTATGGACTGAACAAGAAACCACCAAAAATTTTAACCAGTCATCGTTCTCACAACACTGAGGACCAGTCATTCGAAATGACTTCTCCATGCATTTTATGCATTGGTAAAAGCACTATGATGAAAAGTGTGATATGTTTTCAGGTATCTCCTATACTAATAGAGCCACATGCTCACCGGTTTGCCACATGATGTAGGCCTATGGACTGAACAAGAAACCACCAAAAATTTTAACCAGTCATCGTTCTCACAACACTGAGGACCAGTCATTCGAAATGACTTCTCCATGCATTTTATGCATTGGTAAAAGCACTATGATGAAAAGTGTGATATGTTTTCAGGTATCTCCTATACTAATAGAGCCACATGCTCACCGGTTTGCCACATGATGTAGGCCTATGGACTGAACAAGAAACCACCAAAAATTTTAACCAGTCATCGTTCTCACAACACTGAGGACCAGTCATTCGAAATGACTTCTCCATGCATTTTATGCATTGGTAAAAGCACTATGATGAAAAGTGTGATATGTTTTCAGGTATCTCCTATACTAATAGAGCCACATGCTCACCGGTTTGCCACATGATGTAGGCCTATGGACTGAACAAGAAACCACCAAAAATTTTAACCAGTCATCGTTCTCACAACACTGAGGACCAGTCATTCGAAATGACTTCTCCATGCATTTTATGCATTGGTAAAAGCACTATGATGAAAAGTGTGATATGTTTTCAGGTATCTCCTATACTAATAGAGCCACATGCTCACCGTTTGCCACATGATGTAGGCCTATGGACTGAACAAGAAACCACCAAAAATTTTAACCAGTCATCGTTCTCACAACACTGAGGACC